>NW_010267347.1:50261-94823 GCF_000690775.1 Eurypyga helias
CACAGAGGAGCTGTAGACTCACTGCTACAAGTGGGTGCTACCAAAAGCACCATTGTCAAAGAGGAGTTACAGGGTAGGGTGACTGGGGACATGCAGGAGCAATTTGCTGCTGAAACGTAATATTTAAGGGTTTTTTAGATAGAGGTATGTATATATACTGTATATGTATAAACACACACATACACACACACACGCACGCACCCCAGAAAAGATCCCACAGCTCTGTTAACTGAAGCTTAGACCACTGGGAAAAAATATCTATCTTTTTTTTAATGGTTTAAATGGTTTTATTTAAAGGTTTAAATGAAGTGGAAAAATTCTGCAAAATAACTCCAAAATACAGAAGCCAGTCTTCCTAATACCTCAGTCATATGCTAAAACATCAATAAAAGAATCCAGACATGAGGAGTTCCATTTCACTGTGCCACAAGAACGAGTGATAGATGCTAAAAGAACATTTCAAGGTTGCAAAGCCTTGAAATTTACTTCCCTTGACAGCTGTCCCATATTGTACGCTTACTTTAAGAATTCCGGTGGGTTATTTATGTTTTTAAATACTAATCTCTGCTGCAGCATTAGATTTAAGTTAGAGCAGACCTCTCAACTGCTGTGTTGCATAGTGCAAACAGGCAGTTACATATTAAATGGAGGCTGGCTTATGTCACTGAATACTATGTGAATGAGCTGAAGTAAATGGTGCCCTGGAAGTCTTAAAACTCGCCATTATGGAACAACAGTCTGACAAAGTGCTAATTTTAAGACCTAGCAACCTTGAGACCACCTGGTTAAGTCAATTTTATCAAGAAAGGGAAGGGTTTCTTTAAAACCAAACCAAAGGAAAGTAGAAATAAAATGGATGTGTGGACCTGCAGTGTCAGCCCTCTGTCACACTCACCTGTCTGCAATACTTGCAGATTTGATTTTGTCTATGACAATGACCTGTTTGTTGCAGCACATCGAGGTAGTTAGTGCAACCCCAAGAGCAGCACCGGGAGTTTTGGCAACTTCAACTAGCAGTGGCCCAGACGCTGTTGCTACTGAATCTGTGAAAATTAGACAACAAAAGATCAGTATTATGCCAATGCAGTACTTACAGCATTTTCATGTTTTCCCACATAAAATCTCCATGGCTATTCTATTTCTCTAACTATACACGTGACACACAGAAATTCTGGAATAGTATCAGTTTAGGTGCCAAGAATCAGCTCTTAGTGTTGAAATCAATAAAAGCAAGAGGAGGTTTGTAAATCTAGGATGTTGGGAAGCTTCTGAGTGGGTCAGAATTAGAGATAGACCAGGTTAGGGAACCAGGATGTGTTAGTGAATCATCCTCTTCCATAACTAAGCTAAAAATCACCTGGAATTTAAAACAGGTATGCTGAAGAAATATAATTAATAAAAAAGTAGAAAATTATCTGGGGAAAAAAAAATAGAACTGAGGTGAATGGGTGAGAGAAGGATGCCAAATTAATTTTTAGGAAAAAAAAAAAAAAAGGGTTACATCTGTGGACAATATCTATAACAATTAAATGAAGAAGGTGAAGGAAGGGTGTACAAGAAATCTCTCCCTAAAAGAAAAGACAATTTAGGAGAAAATGGAGAAAGTGCAGGAAGCATGACAGCTAGAAATAGTAGGAGTTAAAGCAAAATGCATGTGAGGAGGTTCAGAAGATTCTTGTAATATCCTGTCACTGGATAAAGTACTGCCTTGCAACAGGGCACAGACAGTAAGACAGTAAATGACCAACACTGAAAAAAGAAAACAGAAAAATAGGCAGCAACAGGCATGACTGATGACTCTGGTGAGGACTATGCCCAAGAGAGACAAGTGCTAGGCAGAACAAAGAAAAAAGACAGCAGGCTGCTTCCTAAATGCCAGAACAAAGCAGGCAGTGATAAGGGTGAAGTACATTCTGGAGACTGCCTGAGAACTCCTACTAACTGATACCCATCCATCAACAACTGATCTCAGCAGAATAAGACAGTGTAAAGCAAAGGTGTCCTTTAAGGACGTAAAAAGACCGAGACAACAAAAGTGCTATCAGAAACCTTTGGAGATGCTTACGATCAGACTAAGGAGAAATGAATAAGCAACAACTTCTGCTGGAGCAAAGTTAACAAATGTTTTGCTTGCAAACAGTAGAGATTCATATTCACATAGTACTAGAGCCTGTTCTAAGGAAAGTGTTCAACTGCATTGTCTTTCAGAAGTCCCTGAGACTGAAGCTATAAAAGAACTGCAGCTGGGCCTCAGAGTGTGGAGGAGAAAACAGATGTCAAGATATTCCATTCAGCCTTAAATCTACAAAATTAGTCCACAAATGTAATTATAACACAGAAGAGAAAGCCTGTGAAACAGTGTGTTGTCATACAAAACTAACAAGCTATATGATAACACAAAAAGTTGAATGGGAGCTTGATTAACTAACATTCATCGAATAACATGCAATACCAGTAAAGCAGCAGTTAATTATTATAAAAATCCTTTGCTCCCCACAGCTTGAAATAATTCTTATATTCTTGTTGTCACTTTTCCAGTTAGAAACCTAAGGGTTCGAAAGTGCCCATTAAATCTGAGTGATTCATTTTTGTGCCCTACTGGCACTGACTGTTTAAAGGCTAAATTTCTGCAGGCATTACCAAAATAAGACGCCCCACAAATCTGAACCAAACTTCAAATTGTGATCCAAAAGAAGAGATTCCACCCATTCCTGCCTGCAGCTTCAGGCTTTAAATAGCTTTAAAGCTGGACAAACTGCCCTCAGCAGCTACCTGTCTTTCTTTAGCAACTAATGGAGGAGGTTATGGCAATCAAACCCCTGTCTCAGACGCCTTGGGTTAAGGGTCTAAGTGAGGCAGGATTCATGCAGTGACTTGCATACAGCCAAATAAGCAGACGCAGTAAAGCAGAGTTTAAGAACTCCCGATTCCCATTCCTGTGCTGAGAAACAATAATTTTATTCTTGAATATTCCAGTGGTTTCTGGAACTACAAACAAGCTTGCCTTTACAAACACATGGGCAAAAGACTCAGTGTTTGTTGTCAGTACCAGGAACTCACACTGATCCAGAAAATGGCAAAGCTCAACTTGTTATTGGCCAAGTTCCTTCCTTGAGGAGAAGGGAGGAAACTGAATGCAAGTATCTGTTGAGAGTGAGTAAATCTTTCAAGACGCTGCTCCTGAGTTACTTGAGAAACATACAATCAGCTTATGCCCTACCGTTATTTCCCAGATGCCTGCTGAAATGCACCAGGAAGGCAAACCAAGGAGGACAGGATGAATAAATAAGATAATTACATTAGAGGAAGCAGAAGAGAAGAAATGGAGTGTGTCTAACTGTGGAAAATAAACACAAGGAAGAGAAATCAGAAGGCAATAATAAAGCACACATTCCCTGACAGAGAAGGATTAGTTTATCATGCTGAAGTAAAGCATGGATATGAAAAATGAATCATACAGGTATAAATTATTCATGTGTGAAGATGCTTCAGTCATTAAGATATTTACACCGTGACTGAAGCACTTACACACTATGTTGATTTATTTGCTATGTAATTACATAAGATATACTGATGGATGTTTGCGTGAAAAACACTCTAGATTTTTGATCTTGTTAATAATTTTTCTCACTTTTGAGCACTGCATCTCAATCAGTACAAGAGGCGTGATTAAAATCTCCCAGAGGAAGCAGTATTGCTTTCCACATGTTAATACATTTCCTCAGCTAGATAGCAGCACACCTTTTTTATGTGACAGTTTAAAGCACTGGCAACAAGGGGTTTTATTCTGAATATACTTTTACGATGTGTAAGTATACTATATAATATATAAAACATTTTGGATAAAATAAACAGCATCCCCATTCTCTGTCACCTCAAGAGATATCACAAATTATTTTGAAAGTTGAAAAAAAAATCTTTTTTTCTCCTGATAAAGTGATCACATTACATGCATTACTTTATGTCCTTATATGTATCTGCTAATCCTTACCTATCCTTATGGCTTGTCAAATCCAGTTCAACAACTAGTGTGTGGTGGAGGACAGAAAATATCTTTAAGATTCCCACAGTGGGTAAGCCAGAAGTTGAGCTGTTTGTATTAGGCAGCAGAGGATCTATATGTAAAACACTACTTATAAATGCCCTAAAAAGGGAAAAGCTTCAGGCATAGCTTGCAATCAATAATGACACTTCAACCAAAGGAAACCAAACTTTATTAGTTTATGATGCTTATTTTTTTCTTCCCAAAGCCTTCTTGTTCTTAAAGCTGGGAAGTGCTGCGACCTTGTTCCTGTAGGAATACCGTGTTCTGTTGTTATTATCTATGCTCTGCAGCTTCTTATTTCTCTAACTGGAAGGTTCTGGGTACTTTCTTACTTTTTTTTGGAAGCCATGGCAGCACAAGGCACAAATAATTTTTTTTTTTTGAGCAGCTTAAAAGAACCAGACAAGGAGAACGGATGTCAAAATGGATTTTGACCTTAAAGACCCAGAAGAACCAACTGAAACACAGCTCCACAGGACTGCTATTGATCTTGCTTGGACGCTGCTGTATCTTCTAGCAACGATGTAAGTGACAAACAATTGGATAGCTTACTATCTCACACTGAGCTTCTTCCCTATTAGGTGTCCACAGGTTAACAATTTTTTCACCTTAAAATTGTATATAGCAGATCCACGTAGCCTTCTTTATTGTTGTGATTCTCTGACTGAAAGTGGTAAAAAAAAAAAAACCAACAAAACAATAAATCTGCACTGGTTCAGATCAGTAAATAAATGCATAGTTCTTCAAACCTTGCAGTCGTCCCTATGCAGTTTTAATGTTGCTGTAGCAATGCATTCACAGATCTAAAGGTGTTTTACTCCTGTCAAACCAGAAGCCAGTATTTCACAAAAATAAATTTTCTTGGTCAAAAAAGTGCGCTCTCCTGCTCCTCATATCTTTCTTTATTCCCTTCATAGAAAATGTTTGAAGCCCACAGACAGCAAGTAGAGTAATCTCTCCTTTGGATTTCTTTTGTCCCTTCAGTTCTTGTCTGTACACCTGATTTTTCACCTTCTCTCCTTTTTCTGTAATCCTAACTTTTACACCCAGCACCTGTGTGCCTCAAGATCAGACCAGTCAACAAAGCATAATGTTAATTAGAAAAATGGGACACCCAGTTTATATTTTCAGAGCAGTAAGCTTCATTAAGCTCAGATATCTATTAACCTGGATATCTTTCTATAACCCTTTTAAAAGGAAAAACCTCTTCTAACCCTAAAGCGCAATTTCCAGTACGGATATCCAAAGACAGGACCAGTAGCTGGGTGGATCGCAGAGGTGTATTTTAGTGAAGTTGAGGAAAATTGTTGACAACTGGAAAAAATCTGAAATCTGACACTCCTTTAAGAGCCAAAAATTGGAACATTCACAGCAAATCGGTTTGAATCCTCCCACTTTATTCTTCTTATACACTTTATTCTTCTTACACTTTATTTCTTTATTCTTATACACTTTATTCTTCCTCTCCTCCACTCTCTCTGTGCTCTTTTTTAATTCACAAAAATCAATTATTCTTTTCCAGCACTCACTCAGCAATCACACATGCTGCAGATCTGAAATATTTGGGACAGTCATTGATTGTTCCTCAAGGAACCTGTGGAATAAACTCTCACAGAAGGACCCTCACAAGTCCTTAAATGCAGAAATGCACCACCATTCCCTTGAACTTGCTTTCTTTAACAAAAATGAAACAGAATGCAGTGATGTGTATGTATTTATGTATGTGAGACAGTGATAGTTACAGAAAGGGTCCAGTACAAAACACTTGCAGTCAGGTTTTACTTTAAAAAGGTTGAGACAACCAACATGCCACCATCAGCATTCAGTGCACAAGTGGAAGGTACTCAGAAACTACAGTGGTGGGTGAGGTCCAGAACGGGGTAACAGCAGTCCCAGCTCCTGTGGCCAAATCTGGGCCTTTATTTGCCGTGTCTCGGTCTTAATGGAGTATTTACAGAATATTCAATGGTGGAGAATGCACAGCAGGTGTAGTTGTGTCAGTCCATTCAGAATCGGTGTGTTAGGGATTAGCACCCCTGTTTTCTGTATGAAGTAGCAGGAGTTGAAATGATAAAAGCTTTCTTTTTTTCCCAGAAATGGCTCAAAATTTTAGATGTTAGACACACTATAGAGGTTTACCACTAGGAGTTTTAAGTATTTCCAATTCTTTTGAAAAGCTAGATTGCTGAAATGCAAAAATCAGATTTGATACATTTCTAACAGGGCACTTAAAATCCATGGCCAGTTGTACAAATCAAAGCCCAGGTGACCAACCCAAAGAACAGGCAGAACCTCTAACAGACTGGGTGATGATCGCTTCTTAAGACCTGTGGGTTTAGCGGTGACACTCTCCGTACAGACCATTTTAAAAGGCTCTTTGCAGCACTTCTCAGCTAACAGTGGAGCAACCTAAAAGCACTCAGGGATCCTGTTTGCATTCACATCCACCTCTCTTCATTAATCAACAGACTATTCATTACTGTCAAACAGTATCTTAAACTGCACTTAGTGAAACTTGTCATCCTCCATGTGGTTTGCTTATTGTATTATTAAGGACTGTTTTTTTTAAATAAACACCAACACAGAAAGAACATCCTTTGTGTCCACTGAAATGCTCACTCTGTAAGACTGGTACACTTAAGGTTGTCCCAAACTCCTCACAGTCCTGTGGCGAGATCATATCCCCATCTCTGATAGCGAGATCCTCTATTGTACCACGGCCCCATTATTTCCCTCCTCGTGGCTGCGCTGACTGTACTAGCAGTAGGTAGTCAACCTCCTCCAACTGTCTGCCTTTTCCATGATTTCCAGCAAAACAGAGCCAAACCCAGAAATGGCTAGTTACTTCACTGTGCAAGAGAAAGATTTGCTGGGAGTGGGGAAGCTTTTCTGCACCTTTCTCCTTCCTCTGAGCTTCTCTCCACTAACACCTTTCATCAGGCTGGTAGTTCACCAAGGTCACAAATGCAGAGAGATAAGAAAAAAACCAACCACTTTTGGCACTGTTTTTCAGCCACATCCTAAAATATTCCTGAGGCTATCTCGCTAACATTTCAGATTACCTTTGTAGGGGCATTTTCATTCACTCATATTTAATACCAACTAGATGATTAGCTAAGTCTCCCTTACACACACAGAGCTGACTGCTAAGTTATTTAAATAGTATTTCTTTTGGGGTGGGAGGCTGCCCTCTCTTTGTATTCCAAAGATAATTTGATCTTAACAAATGTCTGATTGCCATTTTGCAAAGAAGGGAATGTTAATTATGTATTTTTTAAGATGATCCAATTAAGAAATTGAGACTGGGATCATGGATCAATGGTTTCAAGAGGGAAAGCAGCAAGGAAGAGAAGCAGGAATAAGACTTCTGCAGTGTCTAAAGGGCACAGGAACAATATTCAAGATGCCCTACAGCTGGGTAGTGCCATTATCACTCATTCAGAGTAATATTATTTGATTCCTCATACTTTTGTGACTGCAAAGGTCATAAGTGAATCACACACAGGGCACTAATGCACAGTACTGGCCTTGGTATTCTGTTCTACTAATATTGCATAACATTTGCACCCTGGCTTTGTTCGTGCTTCATTTAGCAGAGTAACCTTTTTTCATCTCAGATCTTACGGTAAAACTAGAATCAATGCCAGCTAGCAAGCTCTAATAATGATTTCTGAAAGCCTGAAAGTCATTGACAGTGTTTCTAATTCTCACAAGAGTTAGAATACAAAAGGTATTAATAAGCTTAATGACATGTGAGACTTTACCCTAAAATGTATTTTGGCATGGAGTAGGCTGGCATTATGTATTGCAAGCAATATCTGGGGACAGAGGGTGGTAGTTTCTTTAATAATTAAAGCCAACTACTTAAAAATTAAATATTGTTCTTGTTGAAAGGGTCAGTGGCAGTCTCTTAAGCTCAACCTACCATAAAATATGTGTGCTCCTACTGTTCCCTTGATTATGGAGTATCTGTGTGTTTCAGGCAGGCTGTAGAGTGAGCAACAGTAGTTCTAATTTTACCCAGCTCAGCTAGAATTTAGAGGTGTAAAAACAGTAGCGGGGGAAAAAAAAACCCAGGAGTGGTGCATTTTTCCTTATTGCCAGTGACAGCATGGCACTGGAGCTGCTGGGCTACTAATTGAGAGAAAGCTAATATTGTCCACAGAAAACCATGAAATTGCTGGTAAGGAAAAAAAAGACAGCAATGTCATTTTACACACCCTCACCTTTAGAATAATCAGATTTAAAAAATGAAAAATAGGAATAATTTCAAGAGGATGCCAGCAGAATGAGTGATAGTGACATCAGATGGACCTCTCAACCTCAGAATGGAAAACAGAGACATCATTCTCTAAATGAATGTGCCACCTATCTCCTCTCCTCTACACAAGCTATTTCATATTCTTGTCAACTGACTGGCACAATCTTTCCATTTTCCTCTTCTCGCCTAATTCCTGCAGCTCATTTCTATGCCTCTAATGCAGCCAAGTTCTTAAAATGAAAAGCTTAGGAGCTGCCTTTTACCTAATTTCATACTTCGCAATCTTATCCCCACCAACCTTCTCAGCTCAGAAATGCCTCCTAATCACGTTGCAGAACCCTCCCTGCCTTCAAATTACTCCCACCAACGTGGGTGGGGATGTACTCAAAATGCACCTGTGGACTTCTTCAGATATTCTCTCAGGTTCAGACCACAAAAGCCTGCCTAAACCCCTTTTGTTTAAGACACTTTCCCCAAATCTTGGGACACTTCTTCCTCCTGTTTCATGCTTAGATGTCTTTAATTTTTACTAGGTCCCTTCTCTGCTCAAAAGCTGTATTAAACCCCAGCCTCTTCATTTATCTGTATCTTTCTTTTCATGTGCCCTGTTAATCTTTAACCCAATCTTTCTATTGCTGAATTTACAACAGAGAGGATGGTGGATGCAGCCTGTACAGCAGATCTGCTTCTTTGAGACTAGTTTGAATTAATTTTAAATAAATTCAGGCTTTGCAATTTCTTTCCTTTGTTACCTTGAAAATGAATACTACACAGAAAATTCAGATGGCACTTAAACTACTGAAAATTCCAATCTCCACCTGTGATGACAGCACATGGTTTCAGAACTTGGGAGCCTATAAATACACCTTTATGGCTAGTTTGGTAACCTGGGCCTCAAACACCACCTTTCTACTGAGGGATGGCTCCTGAAAACTGCCCTGAAACATTAGAGAATATAAGACTGATAGTGAAATGTTTGCAGAAGTCAGTTGTGATGGAATTCTGCCTGGATTTCATTCCAGGTATTGAACTCACAGATAATTACTTTTAAAAACCATCTTGCAAAATAAGAAAGATCCCCAAAACGAAACAAATAATATTGACAGTCTTCTGCAGAGACCCTGAAATATAAACTCCTGTTTTCTCTATTGAACAAAGCATAGATAAAATCACAGAACCACTGAATCATAAAATGGTTTGGGTTGGAAGGGAGCTTTGAAGATCACCTAGTCCAACTCCCCAGCAATGGCCAGGGACATCTTTCACTAGACCAGGTTGCTCAAAGCCCCATCTAACCTGACCTTGAACACTTCCAAGGGGGAGGCATCCACAACTTCTCTGGGCAAACTGATAGACAGACAGACAGACAGACAGATAGATAGATATGTATAAAAGAACTTCTCATACTTCTTTTTTTCTTGCAAGTAGGACAGGAAATAAAATTCAGAACTTGATTTCTTCAAAATGCTCCAGCTCTTGCACGATTCTGTACCTAACTAATCACAACAAATAAAGACGACATGATCTACGTCTCTGCCTGCAAAGCTGGCACACACAGCTGGTGTGCCAAATTTTACATCTGCCAGCCTTGAAAGTAAGCCTTATGTACACACTACTGTAGATTATATAAAGTGCTGCTGTACCCATAAATTATGTCTATTTGCTGTAATGACACTAAGTTTCCATCCAACTGGAACAGTAATAGAGTGGGACTGGATTCTCTTCAAAAGCCTATAGAGCACAAAGCCCCTTGCTGCCAGCACTTGACAGATAGGAACAAACACTGCGAACACCCAAACTTTGTGTTGAGCTGACAGTTCTCATCTGCCCAGAGCTCTACCAGGATGACATCTTGGATAATCCCAAAAGCTTCAGAGCAAAGGTGTGCCCTGGACACTTTGGACATCTTGGTAAGAGAACTGACATGCAGACAAAACAGTTTAGGCGACCATCAGCAGGCGATGTTCACCCACTTCCTGTGAAGCAGGGCTTCAGTACACATAGCAGTTGCACCAGCAGACAAATGTGGTAAATAACGAATGCCTCCCCCTCCTGCTGCCTTTCTCCTGGCTTTTATTGCTGAGCAGACGGTACGGTATATCCCTTTGGTCAGTTTGGGTCAGCTGTTCTGCCTGTGTCCCCTCCCAAGATCTTGCCACCCCCACCCTACTCAGGGAAAAAGGGGGGAATGTTGGAAAGACAGACTTGATGCTTTCTCAGCAGTAGCCAAAACACTGGGGTGTTACAAACCCCTCTCTAGCTACTAATGCAAAGCACAACACTATGAGGGCTGCTATGGTGAAAATTAACTCCACCTCAGCCAGACCCAATGCATTACTATCAGTATCACTTTTTTCCCCCAAAACTTTGGTCTCTTTTCAATAATCTGTGCTCTAGCACAGCTGCCTTATAAATCACTGGTTGATTGGCACAGCCACAGTATAAAATACTACCACGCAGAAGGCAGAGATCTGATCTTGATATTTATGCACTGAGGAACAGAACGAGAGCTTTGAAGCTCTCAGGGGTTGCACAGGATATTTTGCCATTCAATGCCAACCATTCATGAAATGAAACTTTGGTAGAGTAAGTCAGGAAACAAGTTTATTAACTGCCCTCTCTTTCTGCTTTGGTACTGCCTGAGCAGCAGTTCAGCGAAAACGTTTCAAAGAAACAAAGAAAGTAATTTAGGTGAATTGCCCTCAAATACAACACAGAAGATGCAGTTTGGAACATAAGCTCTTTGATCCCACATTGCAATAATAATCCAGGATTGCTTACCTGTTGCCTATATATTTTCAGCTTTTCCCTTCCCAGTGCTTGTTTCCAAGCAATACAGAAACAGTACTACTGGGAATATTCACACATTTAAATAAAAGGAAGTTTCTATTTCCCCTGTTATCCACAGCGTACATTTCCAGCAAAAACAATTCCCCACATTTCTTCTCCCAAAATCCCAACCAAGCAGTAACCTCTAGAAACCCAAGAACCCCATATGTGACAGAGTCCCAGCAATGAGAAGTGCACTCTCATCTGCTTCCGCAGTAGGCAGTCTGACAGCTTGCCACCAGGGTCACCCTTGGCAAGGTTCCTGTGCGGCTCTTCTTTTGCCAGGGGACAAGCCATTTACCTCGTGCCAGAGCAGCTCCTGCTGTCAGGCTCTTTTTCTTTTTTTTTTTTTTTTTTAATGACCAGTGAAAATACACCCAAATTTACCTAAGCTGTAAAGGCCTTGAAAAATTAGAGGTCACAGTGCTCAGAAGGAGGCTATTCCATTCGACACTGCTGAGCTGACTGTAACAAAGACTGTGCTTATGCAAATTTTAAAAACCCAAATGAATTAGGAGTTGATTAAAATCAGCAGAACATCAATATAAAACATTATAAAAATACATGCACATAAAAAAATAGCTCAGAAGTGTCTGTTTACAAACAGAATGACATTAAAAGGGAAATATTACGGTCACCATACGGGCACAAAGCACTTCAAATTTAATGAACCCCAGAATGAATATTGCCTGGATGAACTTATTTTTACCTCCCTTCTTTAATTAAATAATCACATATTCTTCTTCCTTCAAGAGCCTCATGCGGAAGGTAGACAGTGACTATTTAATGAGTAGCAGCACTTTTCCCTCTTTTTTTTTCCATGCTCATGCCTTAATTACTGAAGAGTGTTCTCATCCTTTTCTAAGCATACGTGGTGCAGGGAGACTATTATATGGTGCTGTCTCTGAATATTCATTACAACACAAGTTTATTAATGATTTTATCTCGTAACCACCCTTTAGAGCAAAAGCATGGCACTTTCCTCGCTGTATAGATTAACAAATGAGGATCAAAGAAATGAAGGTCGAAAGCATCCATTAGTCCAGAGAGGGCAATTTGAGGCACCTACGCTGGGATTCACTGCCTCAAAATGCAGGCATCTGTAGACCAGGCCTGAGGTAGAGGCTTAAACTCCCTCCACAACCATCACAGAAAACTGGCATTTAAAAAATGTGATTCACCTGCCCTACTTTAGGCATCTACATCAAGATGAGACAGGCTGTTCTTTAGAACGTTTCTCTCACTTGACTGTTTTTCAGATCACTTCGTACTACGCAGCAGGTGACTGATGATGGAAAAATGTATGCAACCATTCTAATTAAAATCTATATCACAGCACATATGCTCCAAGCCATCTGAGTAAAGCTGCATGGGCATCTTTAATTCTTGCATTTCCCATCCCTGAAGAGCTGAACTGAAAGGAACTTTGCAAAGACAAAAAAACCAAAAAACCCACACCCAACTTTCCTCAATATACAAATCTTTCAGAAAAGTTGTCACAAAATGCTGCTTCTGAGCACACTGAACTGTATTCTTTCAAAGACATCCAAATGTAGCTACTAAGTCTGGGTGGATTTTCACTGGGATAAGCAGAAAAGGGCAGGTCCGTGTTCTAGCGTTTCGAAAAGACACAACTGCACAAAGAAAAGTTTCTCCAACTCTCTCATCAGAGGCAAAACAGTCTGAACTCATTTCTGGAAATGGCAGAACAATTTGCCTGAAAACGCTTTAAAAAAAAAAAGCGAACAAGAAAAACTTTAGTGTAAACTGCTGAAGTTTTTTCACTGTTCTTAAAATTATGGGTTTAACAGTGAAGCAGCTTACAGAAGTCTCAAACAAATCATTCCTCCTGCCAAGGGGATCATAAAGAAACACATAAAGGACACATCCTTTCTTCTTTACTTTTCCTTTGCAGCTGTATTCTAGTTTAAACACAGCAGCTGATACTTCTTTGACATTCTGTACCCAGCTAAAGAACAGCAGAATGTACTGAGACAGACCAGGAGCACCAAAGCCTTGCCATCATTTATAACCGCAAACATTAGTATTTCAAATCTGGTCTGTTGGGTGAAAGCCAAAAAGTAAATCAAATGAAATGCATGGTGGCTGTTCATCTAAGAGTTTCTCCAGCATGCTCAAGGGTGGAGACTTTTAGGTCCGAACTGGGACAACCTATAAAACGTACCACAAAACCTGTGATTTCATGTATATACACCCTGTTCCCATGCCCATGCTGAAGTACCAGAAGAGAAATACCTTAGCAAAGTGGCAAATAGAAAATGGGCCTGGCATGTTTACCACTGGACTCAAAGATCTTAAGGGGCTTTTCCAACCTAAATGATTCTATGATTCCATGTTCTCTTTTCATTAATAGACAGGAGACAACTGAGTGGTAACTAGGTGCAATTAAACAGTACTATCTTAAAATAACGTGCATCAGAGTTAGACCATTGTCATACAGGCCTTTTTCACACTTCAGACTTGAGTTGGCTGTAGAATCCCTAAAGTAAATGCTCTTAAGCCGACAGTGAAATTAAACATTGATTTAGTTGCGCAAACAGTGCTTAAACTAGGAGACTTTTATGCTGGCAGAAGACATTTTTGTTGTTATAAAATGGGTGTCCATTTGGGGAGAACTGAGGAGGGGGGCAAAGAAGCACAACTCTGCTGTTCATTTTCCTATGAGCAGAGCTCTTCAAACGCAGAACGAGAGCTGGATTTTTCTTCTTTGGGTCATATTCTAAATCCCAGCTGAAATCAATAACAGTTTTCCTACTGAGTCAAAGGGGCTTGGACCAGGCCTTGGCTAACTTCATGAAAGGCACCTGACGGCTGACCTAAGGATCAATAGTTCTTGTTCTCATCCTAAACACTTCAGATGACAGCACATGGCAGCACTGCCATGGCTAGGGATTAGATGCAGCTTTGTGTGCATGCAAAAACTACTAAATTCTGGGGAGAGAATCACCTAGCAGAGCATATTCAACCATAAAGATAAATCTGTATATACATTTAGCTAAAAAAGCAGTTCTGAGGCACTTAGTACCTAAATTAAGCATTTATTTTAAAATGCGGAAGTTAAATGTGAATAACAACAGCTAGTTGTAAGTTGCTGGTGGCCTCCCTGAGCCAAAAAATAGCAGGAGGAATTGCAGGGAGAGTTTGTTCTAGATTTTCTTTGCAACTATGGAAGATGTTGTGCCAAAATCATATTAATGACAGAGGGGAAACCACAGGCTCTCTGTGTCTGCAGTCCATGGTTTTTTCTTTCTTTTTTTTATTTATTTTTATTTAAGCTGCTTGAAGCCTTTAGATTTCAATTAAGAACTCGGGCAGGATGACCTGAATCAGCAATAGCTTTTGGATATAAAATAAAGGTTAAAGAAAAATCCAGCTAGGAGTTTTTAAAGAAAGTATTGTGAGGCTTCCTAAGTAACATGAAACAAGTCCCAAAGCTCTGCCTCAAGGTGTACATACTACCATCTTCTCATTTATATAACCTTTATATAACCTATAATCTGCCAGAAAAAAGTGAAACTAACCCTGTAATTCAGAGGCAATATGGATTATAGATGCTTGTGTGCAATACCATAGGAAACCCTACCCTAGAAAGCCCTTTCATTCTTACCAGCATCCCCATTCCTGTTCCTTCATTGTCTGTCTCTCTTCTCCCCAGAGCCTCATTGCCTCTGATGCCCTACAGCCAATTTTGTCTACTGGCAAAGCCTTACTCTGCTTTCCATTTCATGCAGGTAACCTGAGGGTCTGGGTCACCACAGGACTTGACTCACTTCTGAGAGTGGGTTTTGCACGTAAAAATGCAATTTTATCAGCCAGGGAAGAACTGTCTGGAGGCACATAAGAGGAAGAAAAAAACCTCAGCTTGCCATAGCTTTACCTGTAACCTTGAGAAGCTGGCATATCCTTCATTACTCATCTCTTTGGGAGGGCTTGGCACTCTTTTTTTTCAGGCTGCAGTGAGCCATGACTTTTCTGCTAGTGTCAGAATTGCAATTAGAGATGAAACCGGTGAATGGTCTAGATAAGTACTCTTCATAAAATCACTGCCACCCTCAGGTGGCAGTAAATCTTACCCACAGGTAAGACTTGAATGAAACCTGCAGTGAGGTGCTTGCTTTCAGTTTATTGTGAATGAATATTCAGTTATCACAGAAACACCATTTGGTTAGAGTTCTCCAGCATCTACACTGAAATAGCAACATGACTAATCAATAATAGATGTCAGGATATTCTGGCCCATGTCCTTACACACGAAAATTGTGGGACTCACAAAAGGTCAAACACCACTAATGTGAGTCACCAATGAATTGATTAAAAAAAAAAGAAAAAAACAATTAATTTTTGGCTGAACATAGTCTAAGACACAGAGCAATTTTTATCAATACTGTTTCCCCAAAGCAACTCTGATAAATATTGAGTTCATAGGCTATGAAATGATCTCTTCAAATGAACAAAGCATGGTAACCTTGCATTTAGCAAAAAGATGCCAAGACAGGTTATTATGGGTTTTTAAATTACTGTAGAGGAATGTGGTTTGAATAGCACATGCACAGAGAACATAACATTTTGCTCATTGTACATCCGAAGCACTCTGTGTGTCGGAATCACTTTGCAAGACATGTCACTGGTGCAATTACCTTTGAGTAACTATGTTGATATCAAGATAAACTCATTCAGCTTAGATGATGGGTTGCCCCCCACACACACACACATTTCCAGCTCACAGGAACTGTGAATAGTACTGTCTTCCCCCATCAGTATGCATCTCCATATGCTGAATACTAGATGGTGCAGGCTCACAGCATCTGCTTCAGGTCTCCTTCATACCAGTCTTCCAGTAGAACACCATTAATTGAGACAGTTCAAGTTTAGGAAAAATACCTACAAATATTCATACTTTAAAATCCATCCTTTTTCATTAAAAGTGTTCTGTAAAATGAAGAATGAAACTTAGCATAAAGGGATGAAAATCTGCCCTACTGCATCCCAATTTAACCTCTTAGTTTATGTCCAGTACAGGTGTACCAGAAAATGATCTGAGGGCTTCTTGGGTTTTCTCCCCTTGGCCTCACCTGTCAGATGCAGTCTGGGTGTGTCATACCCATGAAAAAAGTCAAGAGAATGGAATAGTCCGGCTCTGGATTTTTTAAGCACTTCCCTCGGGGAAAGTCTTGGGAAACAAGAGTTTCTATTTTCCTCTTGCTGGAACGGCAGGACTGGAGCCTTTGCTGCTGCTGTTGTCTCCCCAGAGATGGGCCCTTTAAGAGACAGCTTCTGGGGTTACAGCCCAAGTTTTCTCTAATATAATCAAATCCGTCCCTTTTCCCTTAGTCTCTCAGATGACTGCAATGCCACTAAACCAAATCCAAGGCTGATTTTTTTTAATTGGATTTTTTTCTGATTATAGTTTCTCTTGCATTGAATTGCATGGTACATGCAGAAGATCCTTTAATCTCCAAGAAGCTTAATTATCATCCTCTTTGTAAAACTTTCACACCTGCACTCTGAATTTAAGCAGTTCAGCTACCTGCCTTTTTTTTTTCCCCCAGACCAGCAGAATTCAGGATATTTCATTATCCTTGTTAGTCTGCTGTTGACCAGCGCACTATGTAACAGATAAACCAACTTACTGAAAGACCTCTTGACTAACTTACAGCTAATGAGAGGTATGAGCATGTAGTAGAGATGGCAATTCTCTTTCACGCTGCATTTCATGGCACATATGGAAAGCCCTCATGCAAAGGGGAAAGATTTGCTCAATCCTTTTTCCCCATCTTTTACTAAATATTGAGTAAAAAATTCCCCTTGCAACAAACCACCAACATACATGGGTTATTTGCTCCTTTCCTCTGCTTGCTTGGAGCCTGGACGGTGGACAGCATCTGTCATTACAACAATCTCCTTCCATTGTATGTTTTTAAATACTTACTAAAAGAAGCAGAATAGCTTATTTTTAATAGGCAAAGGCTGCTTTCATGTGAGGATCCAAACCCTTGAATTATCATCTAAAAAATTCAGACCACATGCTTTGTGAGGAGATAGGAGGATAGATTAGGAAGGCTCTACGTTCATGAAAGCCCATCATAAATACATTAGATATTTCAGACTGGGTTTTTTTAGTTGTACACTATTTAGATTAACTGCATACAATTATAGGTTTCACTTTCCTGACAAGTCTTTTAAGACAAACTGTCCATTACTCTCAGTACCCATTAAGTAAAATACAGAATATTTTCATACAAATAGTGGAACTTGGAAAATGATACCTATCCTCCCCACTTTCCTAGTTATTTATGACAATGAAATTGCATTTTTTGTTTTCTGTTACAGCGACATCTCATTTTACCTTCACAGGTTTTTTTTCCTCCCATTACAAAGCAATGTTTATTAAGCTGCTTTTAATGAGGCCATGGTTTCAAAAGCACTAGAGAGAAATGTTAATTGGACCTGTTAGAGTCATTTGTAACTTAGATGGTTCAGCTAAACTCCATTTATTTCTCTTTAGGGATGATCAAGAAGTTTGTAAAGAAAGAAATATCTGTAAGATTTATGAAATCCTTGTAAAACATGTCAATTCCTCCCTTCTGTAATCATCTACTAGCAACATGGCTATCAAACTGTAACAACAAATCATTACCAGGCAGAGAAAAGAAAGTAAAAAAAATTCTATAGGGCAAATACACTTGGGAATCATAGACCTTTCTCTTTAAAACATTTTTATTTTAATTGCTTGCAGCTTGGTCACAGTTCAAACATTTGGTGTGATTTGGGTTAGACTAGATGATCTCTAGAGTTCCCTTCTGACCCCTTCCACTCTGTGAATCTGTGATTTTTTTTCTTAGGACAGTTACCTCTCTCAGGCTGGTTTTTTTTCCTTCCCTTAGTTATTTCAACGGAAACAGGTCAGCTGTCTGAGAGGATCATTAGGGAAAACCAGAGTTTTTAGTCACCACACAGAAAATTTTGTAGGCTTTACACTGAAAATGCATGTTCCTATATGTCTTCATTACCTGACAGATCTGGCACACAGAATCAAGAGAAGAGCCAGGAGGAAGGGAAAGTAGGACTTCTTGGGCAAGAAGGGGAGGAACTGAGGTGAGACGTTGGTTGATGTGAAAAGATGCTGCAGTACAAGAAACTTGGGAATGGCTTGCTAAGAGACAGGGACAGGAGAAAGGCCATGAAAACTGCAAAAGGCCTTTATGGAGAGAAATCAGCAGAGTGACATTAATGTGTTAGAAAATTACCTAAGCCTTACTTGGCAAAAGAGAGAAGAAAGAACTGGGCTGTAAGGAAAGGGAATAGAATGTTGGGGATTTAGGACCTTCTAGAAAAGACGACTCAAACTAGGTCAGTAAGGAAATGGAGAATCAAGTAGCTGCTGGGAAAAAATTAAAAAAAGACAGTAATGCAGGTAGGAACTAGGGTAAGAACAAAGAACCGAGGAAAAATACATGATGCTTGCATGAAACAGACAGGAAAGAACACAGGATCCTGAACCTTCACTGTCCCCTGTCAGCACACCTCTTTGAAACCCATTGGTCACACGTGCCTCTTGAATCCTTTCTGGTTCCCAGAAAGCACGTTTGTACAGTGTTGGATAGCTGGTGGGTTAACCTGGCTAACAGGGAGCAGACTGGTGGGTTTAATGGGCCTCACTCTTTTGAGGAACCATTTGGGTTACATCCTATTAAAGATGTCAGCTCACACAACTATTGGAAAATGACAAACTGAAGGTTGCTTATCTGACACAGTCATACTATTCATTAGACAGAGAAGTACTATTTTCTTACAAGGCCCCATTCCACACCACATTCACTACTCTGCAGTCCTTACAGTGAAATAAGCACCTTATTCATAAGACTAAGCACCTTAAGTTCTGAGGGAGCTAGCAGTGAATGAGTTGGATGGCAGGTGTGTAAGGCATAAAAGGGAATTGCAAGAAAGAGAAGAAAGTCATGCAACACAGAGCAGACACCTGAGTGCTGCTTTGAAGCAACAGATTCTTTTTCTGTCACAATTTCTGCAAAGGGTGAAAAGGATACTTAAACTGTATTGGTCACTAATTGCAAGCATTTTCTTGTTTCACTATCAGTAGTCAGCAGCAGTATCTCTTGATCACACAAAGTACTGACAAATCAAGAACTGGGTTTTGAATTTGCCAGCCCCAAATGCTGGATTTTTATTTTAAACCATAATGCCTATTTACTTTACATTTCCATGCTACCCATCTATCTCAAGAGGTGTTAAAAGGTATTATCTTCCTTTTAAACCAGGCAAATAGAGTAGATTAAAGAAGGTAAGCAAGCAGGAACTGATAACTGACAGATATCAACCCCTATAGAGGCTCATGACGAGACTAAGTGAAGTCAGCATGCCCTTTTTACTAGCAGCATGAGAGATTAAGGGTTAAAATAACCCTTACTTATTATTGTAAAAAAGCAGTCCTAAAAGTCAAAAAAGTCAGTAGCAGAAAAAATCACCAAGTCTCAGACTTCTCTGAAGGACAGGGCCTCTTTAGGCACCAAGGATAAGTCACATCCCAATACACGTGTCTTTCACTAGATGAAATCCTGTCAGTTCATACTAATGTCCCTGATACAGGCACCCGGGCACTGACAGCAGAAGGCACAAATAGTGTGTTTGATAAACAAGGAACTTGTACAGTAAGATGAGAGACTAACATGCCATAACATGTAGATTTAAATATCTGCTTGGCTTGTGCAGCGTGAACATCAATCATGCATTGGCCTCCAGGAGACACAAAATCCCACATATTTTACCTAGTGACACATCTGAGAGTGGACATTTCTGTAACTGTTAGAAAGAGATATGCCCATGTCACCTTCTGCCTTCAGAAAGAGCCGATACATTTGGAATGACCTTGGGATGCTGAGGTTTTCTCCTTGAGATCTGCATATTGCCTGAAGCACTCAAACTGTGGCAGGATTAGGGCCTCAGGAAAAAAACACCAGGAAATTAATAACTTTCCATTCAGACAAGGATCTGGGCAGTGCCTTCCATAAGCCTGTCATCACATACTGAAGACAGAAAGAAAATACAAAATGAATAGCTGCATAAAAAGGTTATTCTCTCTCCCGTGGGTCTTGTGACTGCATCGCATACATACCTAGCTGGATGGAGGCTGAGCAGACAATCTCAATCCTGACATTTCCTAACTGCCATGCTCAACTTTTTGCCTTCAAACACTGTCTTCTAGCATAATTTGTGTATGTGTTTGTGTAGCAGTATTTGAAGTAGAGTAATACTTCAACTAATACAGCTATCATGACCTTTGCTTTGCACATGAATTTTCATTCAATCTGTCTCTGAAGCAACGTAAGAGAGGATGCATTCTTTAAAGCTTTAACTAACTAATTCATATTTAGAATTTCAAGGTCTGTTGCTCTGTGACAGCCAGGAGACCTGCAGTTGCAGGCAAATGCTACAGTACGCTGCCTATCTGTTCTGTCAAAGATTGGTAAGAGACAAAGAAAATGTTAATTTTAAGTTTATACAGAAACAGAAATTAAAAGGCAGTGTGCAATCCTACAGGCTTCCTGACTTTCCTTTAAAGGTTTTGCAAAATTTATAAGGTTTATGAGGATTTTGAGTCTGCCCTTGGAGTGTCTGGAGCTCCTGTTCCTTGGTCTTGTAAAACTCCATAGCTCTTAAAGGTCCTCAGATCTCTGCATATGCTTGAGTGATACTGCTTTATGAAACTTAAGGGGCAGCCCACAAGTTCTTTTTTTCCTCTTACATTTCTTGTCTTGCACAAATTACTGAAAGAATACACTGGATCACAGATTACTTCACCTGATGTTTAAACTATGCAAGTTTTCTCTCTCTAGCGCTCTTGTCAGTCAGAATTACTGAGGATTGAGGTATATCTCTTTAAATGTACTCTCATAAAATTGTTACTGCCTTTAGGGTTGGGTTTTTTTTTTAATGGATGAACTTAAGGAGGCAAAAGACATGGACAGTGTTTGTTAAACTGCTGTCAGATTTACTAGAAAATGATTGCATGAATAATTCCCATTCTATAAAGTTGAATCGGTGGTAAATGGAAATTTCGGAAAATGGAGGGTGTTCCTCTAGCTAAAGCTGATCAGTGACTGGTAGAGTGGGACTAAAACTGAAGCTGACCATCTCAGCTTTGCAGAGAACAACTACAGGGTAGCACATTCCAGCAAATCCCTTCTAGCTCAAATAAGTGCCAGAATTGTTAAAGAGGCCAGAGAAACATGTGGAATTCGAATGAGCAATATGTTCCTTCATGCCTCAAGACCACAGACCTCCATGACCTGAGTTACACAACACCCAGTGAAGAGATTAGAAGGATTTTATTTCTCTCAGGTGCAAATAGCTAACAAAAGCTTACTTCTGTGCCAAAGTCCTGGTAATAGCTAATAGATTTGTTAAACTACAGCATCCTTGATTCAAAGGTTACACCAGCAAGAACATCCAAGATTTAAAAAGTAGATTGCTCAAAAGCTCAACAGCATCAATTTACGACCCTAGAGCCTACATAAAAATGTTATGGGCCAGAATTTAAACTCCAAGTAGCCATTAGCTCTGCACTTTCCTGAATGCTCCCTTTCAGCGTAAATATGGAAGACTACAGAGACAACAGAGAGCCCAGTAGCATCATGGCAGATTTTGGAAAACCTGAATCAAAACTGCATCTGCTCTGCTTCCAAATAAATGTAGTGGTAAACTTCTATTTCTTATTTTAGACAGGGGCAATGCGAATCTCTGCAGCTTGTCATTAGCACTGCATTCTAACTCTAATTCTCACCCTAAGGATGCCTGACCTACAGCTTTCAAGTTGTGAGCACCTTGCCAGGACACTTCGCCCAGCCCATAACCTCTGCCAAACAGTGCGAACTTCAGTCTTCCCAACCTACGTTTATAGCTTGGAATGAATATTTTCTGTTTAGTTGCCACAGGAAAAAACAAAAAAATCAGGCTGCAAAATTATTTTGAGGGTGGTAGCAAGTCAATGCCAACCACCACCCTGGCTCCACTCCTTCCCCTTCACATCATGACGGACAAAAGTTCAGTCATATGGCACAGAGGGAGCTGCAATATTCAGACATCTCTTGCCACTGGACGAAAATAGGTGATCCACATGAACATAAAGGTTGGACACTCAGGTGCAAGGATTACAAAGAAAAGTGATTAAGCTTAAAAAGTTTGTTTATGTTACTTCACACAGTTGAGCATAGGGGAAGTCACCATATTCATTTTCTTTGCAAAAACTGAAGTGTAGCATTATTAAAGCCTCACAAAATTCTAAAAAATGCAAGTAATCTCTAAAATCAAGAAGAAGTGCAAGCAACGGAAAACAGAAAAACATTTGAAGACTGATAACTACACAACTTCTAATGTAACTTTTATCAGGTTATAAAATATTTTCTCAGAAATTATGTTTTCCTGCTTTCTTCAGGGATTATCTTGCATTTCCAAACACCTAATATTTCAAAGTCGCTTTGAAGCTATAGAGCAATACACTCACACACCAACCTTGAAACATTTTCAGCAGAAAAAAAAAAACCAAAAACCCAACAAGGCAACAACATCTCTTCCAAGAAGCTGAATTGGCAAACCTATTTCCTAGAACCCAGCCAAGCAGGACACTTTAGGATGAATTTAAGCAAGCACAAGTGTAACCCCAGAGAGTTCAATGGGACTAGCCACATCTCCTACATAATATACACACTTAATTACCCTGCACAGAACCCCTTGATGCCTTTTTTACTCCAGTTTGTCTAGGTTCCAGAACCAATTAAATGTACAAGCTTCCCAGATGACCTCTTGAAGACTTCAGGCGAAGGAACTAAACTTCAAAAAATACAGCACCTTTGAAACAGCTTATGCTTACAGGAGCACAAAAAGTCAGTTCCACACTATAGGACTGTAGCTGAAAAATTGTTCAGGATTATTTTCTTCATCTAGCGGTAACCTTTTCAAATTAAGTTCCAATTTCATGCTATCAGAATATATTTTATGGCTCTTTCTGGTTCTGGCCACATGGAAGGCTACTTCATAGGATATAACCATCTGCTAACAGAAGAGAAGATATTAAAGCAAGTAATGGTACAATTATATCCCTGGGACTAAGATACTCTACTGAAAGTTTATAACGGGAGGAATCCACTCAATGCACTAGACTTTTATATAACTTTTGATTTGCTGACCCCTCTGAACAGGCTGAACTACTAAGCTAGTCTCAAGCATCAGTTATTGATAAGCCACCTTACCCAATGCTCCTTCCCTTGTTTTAGCCTACCTTCCTATTCACATCAACCCTGAGATGGCATTACAAACAGCTTGTCTTGTGGGTAACGTAAGAGTCAGGGAACAGAGTAACATTTCTGTAATTCCCCCCCTGGGGTATAGAGGAGACTGGGAATGGGAGTTTTCTCTGAAATGAAAGTCTCACTGGCAACGTCATCTGTCTTAAAGGCAGGGCTTCTTTCTTCAATGAGATCTCGTTCTTACAGAACGTGGAATATAAACAGTCCAGTTTTAACAGTGATGATAGATAGGGCTTGGTCATCCATCATCTTCCAAGGAAAAGAAGAAATAAATGAAAACACCTAAATTCTAGTCCTCTTCAGGTTGCAAGATCACTTGTGTTTCCATTTCCTCCAAGGGAGGTTCCTGCCCAGATGCTGAGCTGTCTCCACCTTTCTGAATGTGAATCTTGCACAATTGTCCAGCAGACCTGCCAGACACCATGCAAACCTCTCACTCCATTCTTGGTAGTTAAGAAAGACATATATATTATTAAAAAAAAAAAAAAAATCCATGTCTTTCAAAAGAATAAAAAGGACTGTTCCAGAATAAACAAATATCAGACATTATTATTCCAAATATCAATCTTTTCCAAGGCTTTGAAGTTTGACAATGCTATTTCACAAATTCCTATGAGGCCGCTCTATTGCCAGGCTAGAAACCTGACTGTGGAACTGAGAAGAGAGAGAAAAGAAAGATCCCCAAACATAAGAAATATTTTAGTCTGATTGGTGACTATTTGTATTTCTTGCTGCCATAAATTTTCTGTATCTTGCAAAATGGAGGGGATATGACACTTTCCAAAACAAATGGAAATAACTCAATCCTGAATCTGTTGTGAAAAATCGTCTGACTTTCATAAAAACCTCCTGTATCATCAGTGAGTTCAATCAAAGTTTGTATAAAGCCTAAGCTCATTTTTCAAGCCATGATTTGCCACCTCTGCATTTCTTAACAAGAAAGAGAAAATTTGTTCTTTTCTATGTGGTGGTTTTCTGACGTTTTCATAATGGCTTGGCCACCTAGCAGCACTGGCAAAAGGCAAAAGAATTCCTTTAAGAGCAAGTAAACCTCTCTTTCATGTGACATAGAAATGCTTACACTTCATTAACCTTTATTATAAACTAGTCACTGGAAAAGTTACTTTGCTAGAATCCACCCTATGGTTTCACTCCACAAACCATGAAATGTCAGAATGCTAAATTACACTAAAATACCGCTCACCTCCCTATGAACCCAAAATTAATGACACAGTGCAGAAGTGAATAGCAGCACTACCAGAAGCATAGCAGGTCACGATCACTTCTAAAATAGCTCATCAAGAACAGGCAGCAAAACATCACAGATAGTTCCCAGGACTAAAGTCCCATTCCTCAACCTACCCATCACTGAGACATCGTATTCAACCAGCAGAGTCGCCTCCTGCCCGCATTGTTTGAGAATGCTCATGGCTTCGGCGTGGCTCGTTCCCAGCAGTCGGATCCCATCAACACTCAGCAGCCTGTCCCCAGGTTTGATTGTGCCCTCTCTGAAGGGGGATCAAAGGAATGATCTTTATTAATATGAGGTAAATGGATTTGGAGATAATACTAGGTTTATGCAAAGCAATTTTCTTGCACCCTCGCTGACATCCACCCCTCTTGCCTTAACACTTGACAGTGAGAACGTTCAGAGGGCGCAAAGAAAAGGAAATTGCTTTAATTGGAAAGTCAGCAACTGGAAAACAGCATAACACACAGCTAAATAACAAAAGTCATGTTAAATTGAAACTAAGTATAGCTTCTGCTTCAACATACGCTTTCCTTCTGCCTTGTCCACACATCTCCACTTTCATACACACATAAACACCTCCTCCCTCCAAATTTTCTTCAAACTAAACCCAAGGTGCAATCACATGGGTGAAGAAACAGACTGCACAATATGAATGTCCATTTATTGATTTTCTTAAAAAATATCCCTTATACTTGGATAATTACATTTTTCTTTTCTTCCTACCTAGCAATAATTTGGCTATAAATGTACACTGTCTCCAGAGCATACCTCATATGGTATTCAGAATTATAACAGAAAATGAAGCACTCATGTTGTCAGCCCAAGAATCAGGGATAAAAACAAGGAAGCAAGGAGGATTAAGGTGGGAAGAAAGGGAGGGACAAAAGACAAATTCTCTCTTGAAACGTCTACTTCTCAATTAATGTTTCCAAGGTAAAAAATGTAAACATAAGCTACAGAATATCAGCCTGCTTTAAAGAAATTGCCCTTTAAGATTCTTTAATGGTTTAGTGCCCCAAATGCTATTTTTAAAAATATAATTAACACATATAGATGAAGTGAACATTCTTGCTTGGCATAGATACAAGATGGCATTACATACAAACATGTTCATTGGGCCAAAACATCTGTACTCAGAAGTTGTCCAGGTGAAGTTATGTGTGAACTCACATGCAGATATGTAAATATCTTAAAATAATAACACAATAACACCCAAACACAGAACAGTATTTTTCTAAAGTGCAAGAGAATAAGATTGTGGTGTTAGAGCATAAAGACCATAATTAGGGGCTACACCAGTTGACTGAAGGCGGACAAAAAAAAAAAAGTGCTCTGACCTGTTGCAGGCATTTGTTCTCATTATTTTAGGTTGATTTTTGGAAGTGTTTAATGGGAAATTCTCGAAACATGCACCATACTAAACTGAAGTTCACACACACCATGATGTGTCGAGCCTCTGTGGTTGCCTATTACTGTTATTATTGTTACAATTAAGCGCCTAAAGCATGAATTTTGAAGAAACAGGTTTGAATATATTTACTTGACTCCAAATCACTCATCTGTCTCCACTTCTCTTTCAAATGCACTCCAGAGAAAGAGGAAGTGTACCTGTCAGCAGGCCCTCCAGGTCTAACACATGTTATTACAACAGGACGAGATTTGTTTCTGTCATCGTGTGCTCCACCTAGGAAGGGAAAAGTGAGAGAATGAACAACTTCATTTCATGCTTTTTGTGAAAGCTCATTTCCAAGAGGCAAGTCTAAATCTTGCAGTGTGCACAGTTTCAGATGGACTAAAAAGATCAAAAAATGGCCAAGCCATTAATATGAATCTTTACTGATATTTATCTTAAATAAAACTGACCGACTATATATGGCATAGGTGATTCTTTATAAAATATTTCTATAAAGTGATTCTTAATAAATGTATATTCTTTTCTTAGAACTTCTACTCTGCAATTCTGATCCCAGTGTGAAAACTCACTGTTCTGCAGTGTTTGCTGCAGAGAAATGAATATCCTTACTTCATGTATACTCAGAATAATGAGTGCTCACATCTGGGTAGAGGATTTTCTATATTAAATAAAACCCCCACAGTTTTCCCTGAAGAAACTAATAATTCATTATTGGGGTATATTATTTAACAGTTGCATGTTTTATTCTGTTCTCTAACTCTCTGACAATAATGCTCTACAATTCAGACGATCAGTGTGATTTACCAGATTTCATACCTAATTTACACAAATACTGTATGTGAACCTTCTTCAAGAAGGACAATCTTTCTGCTGATTTAAGTGGTAGCAGAATCTGTGTTATATGAAATGAAGCTTGTCATGTTTTTGGCATAGCTGATTAATTATTGTTCTTCCATAAACAAAAATTGGAGCAGTTCATAAAAGCAGTACATTAATCTGTGGATAAAGTAATACACAAATCACAGAGATTTTTACAAACTGAAAGCCATACATCTTGAAATGATTTCTTAGTGCCATAAAAACCTATTGCTTTTTTGCTGATGTAGACAATACAGACAGTTCAAATTTAATGATAACTCACCTCTTATTACAAATCCAAAAGTGTTCCCCTCTTTATGTAAAGTAACTTCCACAGTTCTGAAGATGAGACCTGATCCTTGCACAGCTAAAAAAAAAAAAAAAAAATCCAAAACCTTATATTATTATTATAATAATTACACACACAGATTGCACCTTTTCCAATTTAAGATTGCTATTGTGTTTCTGGTCATACAATTGGAAAGACTCCACAACAGAACAGGCAGATTAAAGTCCTGTAATTAAATACAACTCATCCTCTTTTTGAGAGTTTTAGGCCAGATATTTTGCAGGTTGGCAATAGTTTGGATAAAGAGCCATCGTTGCATATATCAGATGAGGAATCCAAGCCTCACTGTTTAAAGTGTGGCATAATTTTGCTTTTCTTACAGTTACAGAAGAGAGCTAGAGAGGATAGAAATACACAGTGAGACATAAAAATTGCACATTAAATTCTTAAAGCTACCTATGGAGTTTGTTGTTCATCCATGAAAACATTTAGTTGTTGCTTAAAGTCAAGACAAGTCAAGACTTTAGGGTGTATCTCAAATCTCAGATTGTTAGATTAAGATGAAAAAGTAGTATTTTTGCATCATAAGGATTTGGGTTTTTTTTTCCATTTTTCAAAATGTAACGTGCTCTCTCTCATCATCGAGAAGTGAGTAAAAAAACCTCTGAGTTATGGTCGAGCCAGTATTTTCTCTGTAAGCACTAGAGGAGTCGTGCACAGCTGGGTTAGGAGGTGAGAAGCCTAATGCACAAAGCAACACATTTGGGTGTGATAATACACTTTGCAGAATTTGAAATCACCACTGTTAAGAGACCAATGCCCAGTTTACTATTAGCTTTTACAGGAAAAACTTTGGCAGGGTGTAAGAACTCCCTTTTCCAAAGGGAAAATGACACTGGGCAAAATCACACACACACCTCCCAGCTTCCAGTAAGACACTGCAAACAGCACAGCACACATAAAGATTAAAAAAATAAAACCGTCTTTAAAATAAATGTTCTGTGAGCAGCAGAACTAATGAAAACTTGTGTCCTTTAACACTCCTGCCTGCAATAAGCACTTTCCCCAGTCCCCGTTAGGACACCCTGCGTGGGCAACGGACACCACAGGCTGCATAGCTGGGGAGATGTGTGCTGCCGGCCACGAGTGGCCCCAAGGAGAAGGTGCGCCCTTGGTGCTGCATCCTTCTCTCTATGAGGACTCTCCTGGTCTGGGACTCTCTCTTCTGCCCAAGCATCTATTTCCATGAAATGTGCTGTAACGTTCCTTCTTTTTTTGGAGACTTTCAATCAACTGTTAAAAGTTACTGCAGGGAACAAGAACAACAACCCAGCACAATCACATAAATCTCATTTCCTTAGGAAAATAGGGAAAAGATGGCCCCCCAAAGCATTGCTTTGTATTGCAGTAATTCCTGCTACAGTTTGAAGGTCAGGACCATGTTACTAAAGTCCATGCGGTTGGTTCCTTTTCAGCTAGAAATTTTTTACTGCCCAAAAAGGACCAAATTACAGGGAGAAGACAACTCTTGCCTCCATTCCTATCAACTGAAAGTGGCCCAGCATGTACCTTGAGCTGAGTCCATGCTTCCTAATCTGCTCAGTGAGGCTTGTAACCTCCACCAGCGACAAGCAAAGCAGCAAGGAACGGCATGCAGCGTCCTTGTCCTTGGGCAACAACCATTCAGGTGGCGGCCCTTCCACCCCTACCACTGCCTTGGAGGGGAAAGAAGCCCTTAACCTTTAGAAACAACAAAAGGCAGGTGAGAGGCAGACATGGCTCACATTCCAGCTTGAACCGCTGAGGTGGTTCATGCTGAAAATAGCAGCTAGATGCTTCTGCTGTGAACACTGCCAGACAGGGAAGGAAACACTAGGGAGAGTGGGATTACTAATGCTCAGCCAGTTGTAATCCATCATGATTAAAGTACTGACATTTCCCCATTTCTGAAACCATGACAGTCCTCTCTCTGTGGGGGCAACCATTAGAGCAACAGTACAATTTCATTATGTGTGGGGCAGGGAAGTAGGGGCCAGTACTTCACTGCAAGACCCACTGGGAAACTTCTGCATGTAATGAAGGCACTGTGTCTAGCTTGTTCACTAGAAGTTAATGGGAGCAACTAGACTGCTAATTATCTCCAACTTTATTAGCTATGGTTGTATGAAACATGCTTGTTCAGCCTGGAGAAGAGAAGGCTCCGGGAAGACCTTATTGCAGCCTTCCAGTACCTGAAGGGGGCTTACAAGGAAGCTGGGGGTGACTTTTTACAAGGACCTGTAGTGACAGGACAAGGGGCAATGGTTTTAAACTGAAAGTGGGTAGATTTAGATTTGATAGAAACAAGAAATTCTTCCGGGGCAAGTGGTGAGGCACTGGAACACGTTGCCCAGAGAAGCTGTGGATGCCCCATCCCTAGAAGTGTTCCAGGCCAGGCTGGATGAGGCTTTGAGCAACCTGGTCTAGTGGAAGGTGTCCCTGTCCACGGCAGGGAGGGGAAACTAGATGATCTTTAAGATCCCTTCCAACTCAAACCATTCTGTGATTCTATGAAGGGGTCAGAAATTCCAAGGACTTCAAGAAAAAGTTATGATTGTTACTGTAATTTAGCATGTCAAAATCCTGTTTCAGTGGGCAAGAGTGGCACATATGCCAAAAGTGGGTGAAACAGAAGGAAGCCGGCTTGAACAAATGCAAAACAAATAGCGCTTATAAAGCAACTACATCTCCAGCCAACTAATTCTGAACTCAGCTGACTTCATGAACTCAAATACTGTGTTTTAGTACATGAAGCTCCCTTACCACAAACGAACACTAATTAACAGAGAACATTCAAAACATATTAAGGTGGCTGTCAGGTCATAAAAGCAACCAAATATGCAATTAGATCAACTCTCCAGCTACTAGAAAGCAATGGGGAGTTTATCCTCTTCTGAGCTGCAAAGAGAGTGATGGATTTTTTGGTTTCTATTACGAGGAAAGTCTTTATTTAAGGAGACCAGAGCTTCTTAATTGGCTCCACAGATTTTCTGGCCAAACACCAGCAAACCACATCTCCCCTTCAGGAAGCAGCATGAAGGAGCACGCACTCTTTCAAAGGTGTGACTGGTACAGACCCCTTGGTGCCAGACTTGCCACTTACTGTTTCTCTAGCTTTTACTTCATACCCGATAGCCTCAGTTCCCACTTATTTTCTCCTACAGACAGAAGCACGAAGAGAAAGAGCAAAGGAGAGGCGAGGAAAACATTCAGTAGCACTCTGCTTTCAGTGCCAGCATAAACTTGTATTTTGAGGACAATTCTGCTCAGCAAAAAGACCTTGATTCAGTCATGCAATTCTTCCAGATTTAGATATCCCCATAGCCTACCCCAGTGGGTCTTTTGCTATAGAACCACCTAAATGTTGCTTAAAAGTGATGTCAGAAAAGATGGAAAAGTCCCGAAGTACGTTGTTTATCTGGGAGAGGGGGAATGTGCTGCAAGTGGAGAGAAGGAAAGAAAAAGGCAGGGGCAGAACACACAGGTATTCATTCATCTTCATGTCAGAAGATCTCACTGTAACAAGGATTCTCTTGTTCTGGGATCTACTTAGTCTAATTCTCAGTATTCAAAATTGTAAACTAATGAGCGAGCAAACAAACAAACAAAAAGTAGAGGTTGGCAATTCTGCTCTGTAATTGTTAGGATTTATGCTCCTAAAATGCATAAGCATTCTCCTCTACTGCCATTTTTTTTGTACTACTTCCACACTTTGCAATAAACCAGAGGAAGAACTTATAAGAAAACAACCGCTACCAAAAATGAAGATCAGCCATGCCCACCTCACTGCTGACAACACATCTGCCATTCTACATAGTTTTCAGGTTGCTCTGCTGTTACTTACAGACTGGAGGCAGCTCATACTCCACTTCTAAAACAACCCTCTCGCCAACGTTCTTGAGCAGGCTGATGATCTCATCGTGGCGAAATTTGGTCAGGTTGATTCCATTCACAGATTTGATGTAGTCACCTACATCCAGCTGGTCACTCCTAGGAAAAAGTAGATATTCCTTTTGTTGAAGACATACCTGCTGGACCAATCTAAATCCTTTAAATTACTGTTTAGTGATAGTAAGAAATATTTTTTCAATTCATCTAAATTAAAACAAGCTAATCTTTCAAACAGAAAGTGGAATTTTAAGATCTTAATCTATCTTAACTTGTTAAATATTAGAAGAATATTGTTGCATTATTAATTTCTGATGTACAAAACCAGCTGTACAATAAAAGGGTTGGATGATTTCACTGGTTTGGGCATAGGATCTGGGAAAACGTCACCTTCGTGTCTCCATCTTTCTCTCCCTCTTTGGAAAGCAGACAAAGCTATTTTTTTTGGACAAAAGTTGCCTTCGCAGCTAATATTACTGCTACACAAGATAGGCCACAACCCAAAAGCTTATGTTCTGCTCAGTTACTTTAAATTATTTAGCTTAACCTTTATCTTATGACGTGTTTCACTCATGAATAACAGCTTTTCAGTTTCCACTGTAGTAGTAACCAAAGTAGCTATGACTTTAGACTTCTTTCTAATCTTAAAACCAGTTGGTGAATAGGGCTTTTAATTAAAATATGGTAGTACTATGGTTAGATTTTCAATTTTACTTTTTCCCCTCAGTATTTTATGATTCTTCTCTCAAGTTTTTGTTCAAGGACAGAAAAAGGAGAAATAAAATTTATATAGTTTAGAAGAAATTTGATTAGTCTTACAATGACTTTCAAATATCTCATTGGTATCTCTAGTTTTTGTCAAAGTGGCCTTGAGGGAAGAGAGGGACCAGCTGTTGCTCATTCTCTCTGAGCTTCTCTGGTCTGACAGGCTGCCATTATAGATGCATCTAGTCACATATTTGTTAGTGACCTTTCTGATGCGGTACGTATTTCTGAAGCAATCACATCTTATAATGCATTTTGTGGCTTGAGATGTGGTTACCTAGCAGCGATTCCTCCTTGACGAAGGTTAGATACTCTTGGTTTCCCATCCTTGTCGATTCCACCCGATACTGTAAGCCCCAGGGTGGTGCCTTCTTTTTTCATTAATTCAACAATTGTTGAGCCCTTGAATTCCTCTGTTGAAAGAAAATTATTGGCATTATTAAAATTTAAGTGATAACACAGATGTTACGTTTCTAAAATGTCATCTACTTCCCAAGAAAATCATTGTGGATGTTAATAAGAAATAACGTGTACATCTGGAGATTCTTTATCTTACAATTCACAAGTTCTGTCCGCAAGGCTTTGCATATAGTTAAATCTGAGACATATGTTCTGTAAAAGGTTATTAAAAACTACACCAATGTGCTAGTATACTATACAGAGCCAATAAATACAAAGTCTGGCAACACTTACAACTAAAGGTAGCTGTTTCACATTTTTAAAAAGCCATCTTTTCTCATTTTCTGCTTTCTCCTTCTTACCCCTGTTTTATAAAGTACTTCAACTGATTAACTAAAAGACATAATGATATAATGGTACTAGAAAATTTTAGATCCAGACTCTCTTTGAGGCCACTAGTAGATGTCAGAGTTAATCTAACAATTGAGCAAAACAAGAATCCAAGATGGAAATGAAATGTATCAGATCTTAACAGTTTTATTACAGATTCTTACACAAACAGATCTCCACTGTAACTCTGTGAAATCTCTGCAGCACAGGTATAAAGTAAGTGAATAGCTTTCATAGCCATAGTTGCATACCCTCTCCTGCAGTTTGCTCATTTAGCATTCTTGGATAATGCCAAGCTAACCTCACAGACCTCAACAAATGCAAGTCACCTGCAACAGAGAGCCTCCAGCTCTCAAAACGAGATGTCCTTATTGCACACGGCTGGACAAAGCAATCTACGTACACACAGTTCCAGCAGGGCTGCAACTGTTTGGAAAGCCATGAGGCAATCATATTTCATGTCCAGGGTTTACAGTCAGAGAAGACCTATTAAAATCACCAGCTGCCCAGATATTCTAGAAAAATCCATGAAGTCCTAAAGATCCACCTAGAAAATGATCAAATCCTAGAAGGATCATCCCTCTCTCTGGTCCTTTTCAGCATCAATATTCAGCTTTTAGGTGAAATGGTCAGAAACCAACACCAGATATGCACTGTACAAACAGTATGTCCGCACTGCACTAGCAATCTTGATGTGGTAGCATGAGATTTAAAGATGAAAAGCCACCCAAAACCCAAGCAAGTTCCTTCTATGCATTCATATGTTCACCAGTAAGGTCTAGAATAAGGACTATACAAACAGCAACAAGGCTCTATCAATGTCTTTCCATGTCACTGAGAATCACAGACTCACAGAATGGTTTGGGTTGGAAGGGACTTTAAAGACCATCCAGTTCCAACCCCCCTGCCATGGGCAGGGACAACTTCCACTAGACCAGGTTGCTCAAAGCCACATCCAGCCTGGCCTTGAAGACAGCCAGGGATGCGGCATCCACAGCTTCTCCAGGCACCCTGTTCCAGAGAAGATGACCTAATACATCTTGACCCCAGGATGAAAAACAGCTGCCCTGAATGAGAACTGCCAAATCTGAGCAATACAGAGATAATGGTGGTGGGCAGAGGAAAGCATTCAGATGAGCCTTCAGCCATGCAGAAGTATCCTGTCAGCCTTGGTTGTACCTCTAGTATGATTAACCACTGAATGTTTTGCAGACATAGCACCATCCTATGCCCTGTTCCTGTGCCTTTCTACGTGGCTGGCAGGCTCTTCTTTCCATTCCAGCTGATGACGACCTCACTTCAGTTATTCACAATTTGATCATTATATAGCATGACTTAAGTGCTTGGGCAATAATTCTCTTCTGCTTATAAAGCTTTTACTAAGAAAATTCAGCAGTGTATTCAATCAGCAGCATGGGTTGTTGAAATGAGTATTTAAAAAGTGAAAGGTGTATTTGCAAAAAGATAAAATTACAGGAGACTGGGACTGTTCAAAACCTGTCACTCCCCAGTCAGAAGTAGACAGTAGCACAGCTACCTGGTGCATTTTCCAACCTGGCTAACAACAAACTATCATTTGGAAGCTACTGAGCTTCTGTCCTTTTTGACAGTTCATAAAGAACAGATGTGATTACCTGCATCTGAACATGCAGACATGTTGCACTGCTGTAGGAGAGGCTACAGACCAAAATGCTGTTTTCAGTTTTATAAAAACCTGCAAGTATTCATAATGATTACAAAAGTTAGTCATGGTATTTACTGCAACCAAAAATGCTGTACATCTGCACCCATGATGCAACCTCAGGTGCTTGGCCAGTGTGTCACACTTGTTTATTCAGGGTTTACTTGACCATGAGATCTGGAATCAAAAGGAAAATTTCCCTCTCTCCCCCACCTCCCAGACCAAATCCTTCCTGTGTACTTCTCAGTAGCATAATCTGTTTCTCAGGACCACCTAATGTTTATTTTTTTTTAACAAATACTTTGCTAGAGCATGGATACAGGTCATCAACAATGCTCTGCTTGTGCCTAATTTTTTGCGATAGCATAATACGGCCATGTGTTTTCATCTTTTACATAGGTTCTGAGTTTGCAATCCAGTGCTGGGAAACACTCTGCTGCTTCAAGTGGCATGTGGAACGGATGATCTGTGCAGTGTTTTAAGCTAGCTAATGATTATACAGTTCCCTGCAACTACTGGCATGGAAATTAATGACCAGGCTTGCTCCTACTGACCATCTACTCTGTAAAGCTTCTGCATACCTATGCTATCAGAGCAGGGACTTCTAAACACTCTTCCTTTTGCAAGGTGGGACAGAAAGATGTACCAACGCCGTAAGGGAGTGGTAGTGTAAAATGCTTATTGCTAAACCAATGGGTAAGGTCATCTAAGAGTACGCAACGGTTTCATTAGTTTTGCATCTCTGAAAGATTTCGTAGCTTTTCTTGTACATAATCATAGCAGGAATAAATTAAACTGCCCAAGCTGGTGTTGCTTGTAAGAGACTTATCCCTGGAAGTGCTCTGAACCAGGCCCATTTGATAGCCCAGTCTCTCCAGATTTCATCTTTGCTTTCATAAATCATGCATGATTACTGTTTTTATAATGCTACGTATTACATGTTTACTCATCAGCGCTGCTTTGACATGATTATTACAGACTAATCCTGCTTGAGTATTATCAAAATGCCCAATATCAGAACAACCTTGGGACTTCATTTCCAATCCAACAAGCAACCACATCTGTACACGCTATTCCCCAACTAATCCAAGGTCAGTCTCTATTCTCTAGTTAACACAATGCTATGTTACTCTTTGTGGGTTAAAAATCAAACTGCTTCATGTATCACCTCACTCATAATTCATTACTTATGTCAACCAGCAAACTCCTAATTAGTTCGAAGTCTCTGGGGCCTGTTCTTTCCTGCATGTACTCCCACATTGTTAATAACATTAGCACAGCCAGCATCAGAAGGAAAGGCAAAGAAGGTATTTCCAGGTTTCTTATAATGTATGAGTAAAACAGGAATTGAATTTACAAGTCTTTTGCTCAGTGGTAAACTGAATATAGAACACGAGCTTAAGAAATGTCTTCTCACCCCATAATAGTTTATGAAGTATCAAATATAAGAACACCACTCCTGCAGTACAACTCTGTGATATGAACCAAACGAATTATTCTAAACTGAAACCATGTAGAGAAAAGATGGTTCCAAGTCTATAAAAAGCCCAAATCAATACCATTTTACACTTCAGTTGGAAAAATGCACTTGGGAACTTCTTCCCTTTCCTGCATTAACAACTCCAGCAGCACTTAGTGAAACGCAGCTCACACTGGGTCCTGCTTTCCCTTGGCCTGGGGAGGGTTTTGGGTTCCTCAGCAGTGGGATCAGCATCCACCTACCCCCAGTACAGGGCTCAGAAATCCTGCTGACTACCGAAGATGGCGTTGGCAAGTGCAAACATACGTATTTGTACGTACATGCAGGCGTAAGATGAAAAAGAAAAGTTCTGCTCCCAAGAGCTTCATTGAGATCTCCAGTCCTGTAAGGTGGAGCACACATAGCAGCTCAACTCTGAAGAAAACATGACACTGACACTTTTTCTTAATTCTTGGTCTGGAAGCTCCTCTTGGGTCTGCTGCTACAATGCCACAGTTGTGTGTGCTTGACTTGCAGCAGGGTCAGTTGGTGTAACAAGACCATGATCTGCCCTGCAACCCAAAAGACTACAAGGACACTCAACACAGCACAAAGAAACTTCAAAGATAAGCATGTGCTCAAATACAAGACTGGATAAATCTTACTGGAAGGTGATGAATAAATGGAACGACTTGCAGGTAAATAAAATCCAAGAAACACCATGTTGAACTAATTCTTCTTCAAGGAAAATAGTATCATGATAAAGCTTCTGAAATTGTATACATGATCAGACCTTTTGTAATTTTGTGCCTTTTGATGTGGGTAAATAACATGTTTCAATGAATAAAAAGCATGGAAAATAAACTGACTCATAAGATTTGTGAACCTGGAATATATTACCTTCTTCAAAACAGTACGTAAATTCTGGACTACAGAAGAGATTTCTTTCACAGAACAACATTTGAAAGCTGAGAGAACTCTTAATCAAACATTTTATCACCTAGTTTCTATATTCCTACAATTTTATATCTTGGTTTACTTATTAAACCGAAAAACATTTGCCTTCATTCCAGATACTGAGTGTCTTTTCTGTCTCTTCTGTGAAAATTTCATTTAAAATCTGAAAAAATGCCTAAAATCTACATCATCAGGTCATGTGCCAAGTGCATGAGTTTTTTTCAGTGCAGCCAGGACAGGGCATAAATGGAACTTAACCTAGAAGCAAAAAAATACTTGCTGTTATTGATTGTTTCCTACTAAAAGACATATATAATCAATAAATAAGTAATTGGTAGGTCTGTTGCAAATACAGTCAACGCTGTCCTTGTATGGATTTTCTCTGTATGTCAGCACAAATTCTGCAGAGGAAACATTTTGCTTTACATTCCAGTAGGCATCTCATGGCTTAATAAGGAATCACTGAAAGATAAAATCAATTCTTAAGAAACAGCAGTTTGTTATACTGGGGACATCACATCTACTCCGTGTTTCAAGTCCTATGAGTAGGTTTATTTCTCTGAGCGCGACAAGAGGGATATCAAGAGATGATGAACATACCATTCCTGGTTGCCTTTTTCATGACTGCCTTCCACTAACTCCTGAAACACTCAATTTTTCATTAAAAACATTCAACTCATTAAAACCAAGCACACAAACCCACACTGGTGAAGAGGATCTGAAAAGATGAAGCTGACCCTTAACCTACTCCATGCCATCTCTTCCAGCCTGCGGAGGGACGATCCCCAAACCAGTCCTAGTTCAGAACCCAGCAACCCACAGCAGAAGACAAACTGGTATGAGGTGCATCAGAGCACATCCATGAGGCACAACACATGGCAGTTACCATCAGGACTGTAAATGTAATACAGTGTCAATGCAGGTTGCCTTGGGTTGGCTGCTGGGCTAACGTGACTCTGATGCAAAGGTGAAAAGTTGTACCATTTTCAGTCAAAGCAAGGGAGATGGGTAAGGCTCAGGCACTTCCCAAAAACTACCTAAAATACATGCACTTTATACCAACAGCTATTTTGGTTGCACACAGGGCATTAGACCAGTACTCATAAACTTCCACCAGTGCTTATACACTGGGAAAAGTCCGACTGTTGCCTATCCTAGACATGACATAGAAAAGCAAATAATGACATCTTATGATCAGCCACAGGCCATGATGTACAGGACATGAACACATCACTCCCTGAAAACACCAGGCTGCCAGGACACGGCAGCACAGCTCACACCTGGGTTGGTTGGTTTCCCACCTACAAAGAGCTTAGTTCTTGTGCTATTCGGTTTTGGGTACATTTTTCATATTCTGTGGCACAGGAACTGATACCTTGGCAGCCAACTCTAAATCAAAACTGAGGCATACAACAGGGGTGGTCTTCAATTTAGCATGAAACACATCATTACACTTAAAACTCTATTTATAAACTAGAATATTAGAAATTAATATAAATATCCAAAATCTGCAATCAAATAACCACCAACTGAAAGCCAGTAACAGACAAGAACCTCATCAATTTCTTAGCAGAACAGTATTGGAAGAAACACCTGATATTTGACACAGTTACCGAAGCACACCACAGTAACTTCAGTAATTACATTTCAGGAGTGAAATGTTTAGCAGGACTGTACGACTAAGACCCTTCCTACATTTTTGTAGTTTGTACAACTGTTTTTTTGTGAGTGCAACAGAGAAAAACTCACAATCAGCTGCTGGAGAACTGCATTAAATTTTTTATAGTGACCAGAGTTAGACCATTATTACCTTCAAAAGCTTAACATTTCCATCCCACAGCCTACAGTGCAGTTATAGCCAACTGCCCCAGGGCTTTTCCAGCAGCAGCACAGCCATGTTAGCAACGGCACATGTTCAAGAGTCAACATCCTGCTTGTGCCTTAATCCACTCCTCATAGACAGGAGTGGTAAAAACCATCAGAAAATGCAGGCATGGAATGGGGTAAAATCAGTTTTCACAGAGACACAGCATCATACAGCAGTGATAAGAATGATCGCTGTACTCCAGTTTGCAAGGGATGGTGTCATATGAGTATGCAAAAAAGTCTGTTTTGAACTTGTAGGATCCATGGAAGCAGTTGCGTAAGAAGTTAAGAGGTTTCTCCAGGCTAACTGCAACAGGTATGCAGACTACGGTGGGAGGTGGATGTCTAGAAGCTTCTCCAAGCAAGACAGGTGCTGGCAAGGGAACAACAGACTTTTTGGTCCTCTGGATAGTCCTGCTCACAGAAATTCCATAAGGAAATATAGTTTTCAAATATGTATTTTTAGTTTGCTTTTGTTCACAATCAGGTTGCACAATAATGCCAGAAAACCACAAATGAAGAATGCACATCAATACTCAAAATGCTCCCAAACATTACTCATTATGTTACTTTGACAGATACTGTGCATCCAAAGAGATCAACTTGAGTTATCTCAAAACAGATCACGGCATCCCATTCTTCTTCTAGGAGCTGGGGCTATTAGGATTTTTTGCCAGTGACCACTTTTGAATTCTTCTCTGTACCTTGTTTTTCACCCTACATCAAGGACTGTAATTATCAGGCCCCACAGAGTCAGATGAACAAGCCCTTCCTTCTCTACATTTTCTTGCGATGGCTGGTGACAAGGCTTATGGAGGAATAAAATCAATGCAAAAAGCAAGAAGATACATGAAAACAATTCTTTTTTGCATTCCACCTAGTTTTGGACTGTGTGGGAGAGGTTAACTGAGAAAGGGCAAAATCACAGCCACTGAGAAAACCTTTAAAGCTGCCATGCGATTTGGAGGGATTCTTATTTTTAAGGTATCTTTCTGACATTTTTGCTCATATGCTTTGTGTTTTCTGACTTTGTGTTGATGTCCATAAAGGTGGAATGTAATGCCATGCAGAATACCTGCTTAGAAGAAAATTGAAACCGTACAAGATTACAGTTTCAAAATCCTTTATTATAGGTAAGGAATCAAATTACAAGATTGAATTCTTATAAGTATATTGAAGCACAATCAACATATTTTAATTAAAATGGATTTAGAAAGTTTCAAGTTTGAGTGTCAAAAGTAACAGAATTACTATTCACAATCCCTGAGCAAATCTTGCCAGAGAAATTCAATTACAGGAAAAGTTACTAATAAAATTATAAAACATTAAGACATCTGGCTTCAGTAAATATGAATATTTTCATATAGTACTGTGAGAAGATGCACATTTTGGTGGAATCACAACAAACTTTTTTTTTTGCACTATTACCTAAAAAAAAAAAAAAAAAAGATATTTTTATCCCTGATGTGCCACCTTGCAACAGTGTTGGAATAAAGATGCAGTGTGAACTACAAACCTGACTAATGATGCAGTCTAATTAAAGCACATTTATTCCTTAAACTAGCTGTGAAGTTTTAGTGTTTTTATTGATGGGTTTCTTTGGGAAAGTATCTACACTATCTGTTGATCACTACCTGCAAGCTTGAGGATTTGCAATGATCAACTTCCTTATCTTCAGACAAGGACCCATTCCACCTGAGGTACTTACTAGGTTTCAGTAAGTTCAAGCATTTTTCTGCTTCCACATTATCTGTGGCAGCAGTCAAAGCCCTGAACATGTGTGGGGCCCAAAGCTGCTCACTACTACACTGTTGAGGTGGAGCTTTCTGAAGCAAGGACCCTGGAGGGTAGAGCAAAACAAGCACAGTGATGAACGGCTCGACTGTCTCAACCTTCACAACCTCTTCAACAGACATTACAGGACTTTCCAGAGCTCAAACCTCTTCACTTCCACTTTTGCTTGGGTGGGGAATGGGTAGTAGAATGTACTTTGGAGCTGAAGGTTACACACATAGTCATCTCAGATTTGTATCTCCCACATAAAAGTGCAGCCTCTTTTGGAAAATTTTTCTTTATGCTATAAGCAACCTAGTCTGTGTGTGGAGAGACAGGAAGGAAGGAAACACATCCGGTACTGCACAAGTTTCTCTCTCCAAGCATACTCAGTGGCTCTTATAGAGGGAAAATCTCCTTTTAGGGAGTTCAACTGGAGTCTGTGCAGTGACCGGGACCACAGAAACCAGCATTTTTTTCAACTGTTGTCCAACCAGACCCCTTCAATTTTACATACATGCTAAATTGGAAACATAGTTCTTCTATCTGATTTGAAGACCTATAAAATGTACAGTAATAACTTGCTTGATATGATACAGCAAGGGCAGTATTGACATGACCTAAGCAACAAGTTAGGAGAATAATTTTTGTAGCAGCATTCTGAGAGGGTACAATTGGAATAAGACTGCATTTGCTAAGGGCAGAAAAACTGATGGTGCAGCAAATGAGACATGGAAAGGCTTGTGCAGCAGCAGTGCTTCCAAGAACACCTCTGCATGTCTCTGTTAAACACTCTTGATGAAGAAAGGACAGAGCTCCGTTACATTAATCTGTTCTAGATTTCTGTCCGAATTGGACAAAAGCTTCAGTAACTCTCCTCCCTTGCTAGCAGAAGCCCTGCTGTGCAGAACACCACAGAGCTTCGACACTGATGCAGCATTTTGATTTATAAAACTTCTTCCCATAGTTTTGATGGAATCACTTCCAACCCCTATCACTCTGTGAACCTGTGAACTTCCCCTCCATTTCCTTTACTGAGAAATCAGCACCAGGAGAACTCTTGCTAATTAAGATTTATTTGTGTCAAGGTGACACACTTCACAAAAAAGCGTGCCTGACTGTTCCAGCTTCTCTGCTTTCTAGGGTTACCCAAATAGATCAGGTAGGATGGACTACAGGATTGATTGCATTTGTGTGTTTCAAGGCAGGAAGGAACCATTGAGAACAATTCTCTTCCTGAGTGACACAAGCAGAGAAACAAGATATAGCGATATCTGCATCTACAGGTTAACTTTTAGAAATACATCCAATGTGGCTTTGAAAGCATCATGTGATGGAAAATCTGCCACATGTGCAGGTAATTTCTATCTGAACTGAGAGTAGACATGTCTTCAATCTCAAGATCTCATTATACTACCACCATTACATTCAGGATATGCCTGCAGATACAGAGCTGTAACCTCTGATCAAATAATCTCTTAAGCTTCTTTCCATTTTAGATTAAGAACGACCTGAATTGCTTAGGTTTTTGACATTTAAGACATGTTTTACAGCTCCTTCCAGTGTTGCAGCATCCTGTGGCTACCAGGTAAATTTTAGCAACAGTGCCATTAGATCCTATTTCTCCATTTGTGCTGTGATTAATTTTTACTAAACATACTTTGAGTTGCCTGTCATGGTCTACAGTTGCTACATAATTCAACATTTTAGTTAAAACAAAACATCACTTCTCCTTTTTATGACATGGAACCAAGATCACTAATATCATGGCAAAATTGAAGCAGTAAGGATACAATGTCAGTGAAATATAGAAAAGAATATAGTAACAGTGTCACTCCTTTTTAGATAAAACTATTCCGCAGGCATTCAAATAACGAATGGTGAATTTTCAAATATGTATTTTGATGATTAAAACTGGGAGGAATGGGCTAGTAGAACTTTTCCTAGTAATTGGATTAAGGAGCAGATATTTTAAGTTTTTAGAGGCCCTACACCTCTTTGTAGAACATACAAAGTTGAATGATACACACTCCCTGTCTTTATACTTGGTAGTACTGAGTGAGATTTGGCATGGTAAAAGGAAAAAGTCTCTGTGTGTAAGATTAGACAACCATTGGAAAAATGAGAAATTAATGTAAAAAAGGGAAAATGAGAGTGAGTGTTTCCTACAGGTTTTACCTTCTGTCCTTTGGGCTTAGTGATCACCGAGAGCTTTGTTTTGCATACTCTCTAACTTTGAGGAATACCACAACACAGAAATGCCCACTTCTGGGAGATGGCAATTCAAATATAGTCTGAAAGAATGTATAGCTATGAATGTTTTAAAGAGTGATCTGATAATGACTCATTCTTCTTCTACACTTCAGTCTGATATAAAACTAAAGTTAAAAGGATGGCTCAGGGGTGAATTTAATATGCAACAACACCTGACAAATAGGATGCACTGAATTTTTTTATTAGGTGTTTATAGTAGGAAAAAAAAAGTCTGTGACAAAAGGAGCATTAACTTAGTCAACATTCAGGATTAAGTGAAAATACAGTCAAAGCCAAAGTAAAAGCAGGGTTAAAGAACTACAAAATAAGCTGCTGGCTTATACTGAAATTTGCAAATGACTTTAGCTGTCAATAAGCACTTAAAATCCACAAGGACTTACTATTTCTGTAAAATAAGTTTGCCAACAGGAAAAGAAGGAATAATTCAGGCATTTCTCGGCTGCTAACCTGCACTCTGTAACTCTAATCAATCTCTGTATGTATTGCCTAAGGTTTAATGTATGCATAATGAACTAATGGCAAAGAGGAATGAAGACAGATGCATTCATTTTCATGAACTAACTATTAGACAGTCAAGTTGGCTGAGCAAATCGCTGCAGCGGAACAGTAAAATGCACAGCTGCAAGAATATACCTACGTGATTTCTTTTGTCATCTAAAATGCCAGCATATGCCACGGAATTAGAGCAGAAACTGAAATGGCATCATATCAGCACCTAGCAGTATTGTACCCATTAGCCTGTGAGACAACAGGAACATTTTACATCTTCAGGTTATTTCAAGAAGCTGTATGCTGGTCTCAGTGAAAATCTGAATACGAAATCAATGTAAGAGGTTTATGTCATCCTGGAGTGGTCTCATCACTGTATGCTGCAGGACAAAAAAAGACTTTCCCCTGTCAACACCCAAAATGTGATGCATGTTTCACAAGGAAGTTTTTTGGCTTTTCTTTCAAGATTTCCTCTTATCCTCCAGAAAATTCAGATGAAAAGGAACAAAGACGATTGCACCTACCTGCCTCTTCAAAAATATTAAGACATGTTAGCTATATATTCCCGTTCATGTCTACTTCTACTTGTTCACTGTGTCTATTGTAAGAGTGTTCTCTCCTTTCAGTGACCAGGAGGTTAAGACAGACAGTTAAGTGTCTCTATGAATTGAAGAAATAGCTAAAAATCTTCAAATAGACTGAAACGGATGAAGATTCAGCTAAATAGTACTACCTGGAGGCTTCAATGACATCTTTAATTTCAAGCAAAGTGCAACGTACAGAATCTTAACAAGGATGCAAACAGGGGAAACTACTAACACAACTCAAAGCATGGCTATTGAAAATAATGTATTTTAAGTTATTTTAAAGTAAGATTATCTGTGAAAAAGAGCTGTCACTTAATCAAGCCTGTTCTTAAACAGAAGGAAACTGCCTGCTTGTAAGCACTTCCTCAGTTGCTGACTCCATGCAAAATCACGAGATGTGACTGTGCCTGATTCTCCTCTCCTCTACTATCAAGAGATATACTGCCAGATTTTCTTAAAGGATATAGTTAAATTCTAAATAATTTTAAGTTTACAAAATCACCTCAGAAACCTACCAGACCTCTCTCAGTACAGAGGCCTCAGAACAGAGATACTCTTCTCTTTTACAATATGATTTTCTAACCAGAACTAGAGGAAAAACTGTGGGAAAATTTGTTTGTGTATCTACACTTTACATGGTTCCAGTTGGGTATGAAAGTTGTGAAAGTTAAGCAAACAAGAGCATTCTCTAACTTTCCGCCCCCCC
>NW_010267348.1:0-16204 GCF_000690775.1 Eurypyga helias
GTTTGGATTGATTGCAAACCAGCTTTTATCCAACACTAATTGCTACAATAAATGTTTTCATTTGGTTTCTTGAAATGTTTTTTTCTTGGTTCTTTTTTTTTTTCTTCCCCCAGAGAGTTAACAGTTACACCTGTTCTGCTGAACAGAAACCTATTTAGTTATTTTTTTAATCTCATTTCCCTTAAACTTCCCTTTTTAAAAAAAAAAACCACACAACAACAAAAAACAACAAAACAAACAAAAAACTGCTGTCATGTTGCTCAGTTTTCACTTGATGCAGCATTTTCTGGCTAAAACACCCCAAACAAATAAACAAACAAGTTAAAAGTATGACTGGAGTGCTACCTGTGAAATGATGGTACTACTGCCCCCTCAATTATTCCACCTTTTCATCCTGCTAAGTTATTTTACCTGCACTGCACATTATTATCAGTCCTATAGAGTAAAACTTTGCCTTGCAAAGAGAAACATCCAAAGATACTGTGTTTTCTCACACAGTTGAAGAATCAGCATTCTGAGTACACAGCAGACCTTACACGCCGCTTCTGTAGCGCACACATGTTCTCCCTCTGCCTTTTTTTCTCCCCTAGTGTTTGATAGATAAGGGGTCCTGTAAAATTTATGGCTTAGTCTGCCTCTGAAAGCTGTTGCAGCGGAGCCTTACAGATTTATGTCCTGGGAGATCTGCATAGCAGCTTCCCATCCTGCTTTGAGAGGACACAGTCTAGTTAAGTTTTCTGTAGCTTCTCTGACCTTCTCTGTCCATTCCTTCTGTGCAAACAATTCATCTTCTTTGGTACGGTCTGCAAGCAGAACTCCATTGAGCCACTTGACTGGTGTCAGGGATTTCCCTAGCTGGCTACCCCTTTGCTCTTTCCTCTGTGCTGTCACAGCAGAGAAATGACTGTGTGGCAGGCTAAAGCTGATATTTTGTGATAAAGGGTACAAATTGAGTGGGAAAGAAAAATCTTTTTTTCTTTAGCGTGCTAGTGAGTAGATTTTGAGTAGGCGAAACCTCTGACTAACATATAAGAGGCCAACATAAGCTCTCAAGTTTGTGTTGTGCAAATTAAATATTTTGCTATATCCAAAATTATGCTATGGAATGGATTATTACAATCTTGGAAATATTTTTTTTTTATCCTTGTATGTCTTTCCAGGTTTTAAAAGGATTATAAAATTATTTTTTAAACTAAACTAGATTACCCTGTTTGAAGAGCATGGTATTATAGATGTTGGTGAAATATGCTGTGCATAAAACAGAAAATCTTTAGAGAAAGTATATCAGTTATGTCAGATATAAAGGTAGTTGAATTTGGAACCAAATCAACTCTAATCTTACAGAGCAATAGACTTAAAGGGCCATGCCACTACAATTAGGGCTCTGTTTTAACCAACTGAAAAGATTAGGTGTTTTTAAGGTATATATGGCCACTCTTTTGCATGTATGGAAAATTATGGGAAACTTGGAATTTTCTGTACATTGTTTTAAAAACAAAACAAAAACGACTACCCTCCCAAAAAGAGAGGTCATACCAGATAGTTAATGTAAAGAACTAATAAGTCACCGGTAAAAGCAATTCAAAATCCACAGGTCCTTGGTTTTACTAAAGATTAAAGACTCCATAGGTCAGAGAGTCAGATCGTTCCTATAATATTATATTGTTTTCAGGAATTAAATAAATCTACAATGCAACTACAAAACTGCACTTCCAAAGTTTTAGGGTATTAACAGTGAAAATCCTATTCAGAAACTCCTAGCAGCCTCTCTAGACTATCCATACTTTTTCCCATACCTCCCTGCTGCGTCTATTTCTAACATTGAAATTAATGTGGATATACATGCTATTGATATATATTAAAACACATATGTCTCCTAACCAAATTTAAACTGAGAGTAAATATCATATATTAATATTAATATGCACTAACTTCTAACAATTTAGCCAGGAACAGGACACAGTAGTAATACCACAGACAAACGTTGTACGTGTTATTGTGTTGACTTGGTATGCTGGAGCTCTGTCACACTTCATCTCTCCTGTACGTGGGATGACACATATCGGTGGCAAGAAGTGCAGGAGCTGAGGAGGGTTAGGATGGCAGATCTGCAGCCAGCAGCACGGATCAAAAAGATAGTGTTGTACAGTGATAGAATGGTAGTGGTCAGGTGCAATAGCCGACCAGTCAGTATCAAACGGGATGAAGCATCACCCTGGCAAGGTCCCACACAGTACAAGACAGGAAGAACTACCTGTTAACACTTGCCACCTCCAGGAACTGTGTGCTAATTAAATTGACTAAGGAATTAATCACTGTCCATTAAATCATCCTGATGATGCTTAAGATTGGAAAAGCAAAACAACAATAAAAATGAGCACTCACGTGAATTCTGTATCTTAACCACTGACATTCTGCAGAGAAATCAAAGCAGTTTTCAAGCTGATTTCAAACTGTAAATAATTTCCTCCCATGTAACACACATATGGGAATTTAGAAGATTATAGCTATTCTTTTAAAGATATGTCCAAATTAGTCGAAGTCTAGCAAAACATTTTGTCAAACCGAGCAACAAAAAATGAAAATACTGGACAAATGTGCTTCACTTTTCACAAAAAAAGTGTGCTTTCATTTTCACACAGAAGCGTGACCGTCAAATAAAGTTAATGTGGCAGGAAACTAAATTATAGGACATATATTTGAAAAACATTTATAGCATGAGGAGAACTATAAATAAAACACAAGGAACAGACACAAGCAAGCATTCATTCTATGCCCATAACCTCTGGGACAGGAATATATTTTCTTCAATGGAACTGCATCAATGTGTCTTTGCCAACACTTCTTCACTAGCACTTCTGTCTGCGCTTCAGGGTGCCACCCATGCGGTATTCCCAGCATAACACCTTGTAGGGCACTCTTCAAATACAGTCACTAAAATTAGTTGAAGTCATGCACATGAAGAAATACTTGCAAAAACATTTTGCAGATTTACTTTTAACTTGGTTCATTTCAAAGATCTGGCTTGCAGCACAGTCCCATAAACAGCTACGTAGGTAAAAAAAGAGATGGACAGTGAACTGAAAATGCAGCAAGAAAAGAGTAGTCCAGAGTCAGGGTGGCAATTCTTTTTTTTAAAAAGTCTTTTTTAAACCCAGGTTTACCAACAAGGAAAATAGAATACATAATGATATTTTGGGAATATTCTATTTTAAGCGGAGTATCAGGTGCTTGACGAGAGGAATAATGGATTTATATAACTCACTCCCTTTTCCCCTATCCCACATTTTGTTTACCAACTTATGCACTATTTTATATAGAAAGTGCATTATTATTGTATTTTGTACTATTTACAGTACTGAATCTTCAAGCACTTGTACATTTGTTTAACATTTTGTGCTATGAAAAATAATCCCAAACAGTTAATATTCCTGTCATTACACAGAGGCTAAAATAAAACTGTGTCCTGGTCCCAGGCAGCGATGAACTGCTCTCCTAGGGCAGTCCATAAGATTGTGTTTCATTCCATAACGCATCAAGCTGAGTGGTCATTGTTACTCCATACCGGTGGTGCTGGGAGCGGGCCGGGGAGAAGCCTGCAGAGGCTGGACCCGATAGGTGTGTAGGGGGTCACTGTGAATGTTCCTGTCAGCAGTGTTCAATCCGTGGGATGAGGCCTCAGCCCCTGGACAGATAATCTTGATGGCAGGACCAGAGCAATATGCTAAGAGCATTACTTTTCCGCAAGCTGAGGAAGACTCTCTGATAAAGAAAGTGTGTAGGCAGCTGGAAGGACTCCTTTGGAATCCTTGTGCAGCATATGTGCCGTGCACGGTGCCATGCCATGTAACACTAAAAAAAGCATTAGATTGTGTCAATTCAGCAGCCTATACTAAAAGGAATGCTACAGCTCGGACTGGCCTGCAGGACCATCCATGTTATACTTCTGCCCCCAAGCTGCAGACCCCAAATCACTATGGTTAAAAACCAAATTCTATTAATTTTGATATATTTAAAACATTTCAGCAGAAAACAGATAATAAAGGCAAACTGAAGGAGTGGATCACATTTAAAGTAGCACCGTCAACGACATCTTGAAACACCTTTATTTGTATACCAGACAGATATGTATTACTGGACCCAGCTACTTTGCCTTGTCCTGGAAATCACAGGATTACAGAAATAGCATGTGTCTTCTCATTTCATCCACCAGATATAAACAACCTAACACTGTTTGTCACCTGGATTTACAATGGTACAAAGAAACGTGGCCAAGCTGAAATGGAAAGCAGAAAGAAACATGTTTATAAATAAATAAAACTAAAGAATTACAGAACTCTATGGATATTTTTAATTATCCAGTGAATCTTTTTTTTCCCAGATATATATTCCTTTATATTAATGTTACAGTTTATTAAAAAAGTGGACCATCACTGCCTTGAGTCTCTGATACTATAAAGAATTTAAACTGATCAAATCTTTCATGTGTGTTGCCACAAGTCTTTTATGTAGTTTAATAGGGCAACCTGTCTGTAATTAAGATATTCAACAAGTTATTATGATTATGTGTCTTTCTTGAAAAGTATTCATTGTCATTGTGTAAATATTAGCATGACATACCTGTTTATCACCATCCTCAATTGCAACAAAAACTGTCTGAGAAGTTATGAGAAAGAAAACTAGCTACTAGGTATTTTTTTTTAGCAATAATGTAAAAATGCATGTCTATCTCTTAATGGGCAAGTAATATATTTATAAACAATAAGGGTAATTTATAGACAGTTTATTAGAAAAGAGAAAGTAATGAAAAGAATATGAAATAACATAAGAAAGGACTGATAATGCACTTTGCTGACAGGAAATCATTACTATAACCAGTTTTCCTTTTACAGATGAACCATTTTTCTTGGTGCTTTCTCAACATACTAACTTTCAATACTTTTGAAAGATTAGAGGACAAAGTAATTTTTTTTTCTTAATGATTACACATACTGCATTTCATAATGTGTGCAGTTTGTTTACAAAGACATGTTTGTTTACATTCCAAACAACACAAATCAGTTTGGTGTGTTGTTTCAGGTGTTTAACTTACATTATTAATCAATAAGAAAAATAAACACATTCTAAGTTCCTGTTATTCTTTTTTAGGAACTTGAATGAAATCTTTCCCTGTTGGACATGATACTTTTGTTAAGCAGTTGGTGTGTAAATGAAACTCTCTAATATTGTCCTATTCTCTTTACATTCTAATTACAATGAAAAATACAAATAACTAATTTTTATCTCTCTGTCTCTCTACGGAACTAAATCATATGCAACTGACTGTCATAGTAGAAGATAATAAGCAACTCATTATCAGATATTTATTTCTTTAAAATTCTAAAATGTACAGTGAAATACCACCCACTTTTAATTAATCACACCTTCCTGAAGGAAAACTAGATGTTTCAAGGAAGAGAACAAAACCCTTTCTGTATAGGTATGTTATTGTCCCTTAGATTTTTCTTGTCACCTTCTCATCCTGTTTTATTTTCCCTACCAACTTTTCTTCAAAAATATATTAACAAATACTAACTGGAGATATCCAGATGCAGTTTTTGACTTGACAATAAACTCTTCCTTTCAAAATAGGGGCTAGGGGATTGTTTCCACATAGAGTTCATTAGTAGACTAAATATTTGTGTATTGTAGGAACACAGACTAAATGCAATGATGACATATGAATCCACATATTTTGAATATAAAACGGAACAATCCACCATGTCCTTAAACATGCAGTTATGCACCTTCCCTCATCCCACCGCTTGCCAGTTAAATATGTGCTTAACTAATTCATTAACTTTAGCCAAGGATAGAAGCTGGAAGGTTGAAAATATCTAACCGTCACAAATGAAATCAGGTATTTTTCATAGATGAAGTTAATTCATTTCTGCTTTTGACTGCTCCATCAACTGCTCTAAACTTCTTTATTATATATAAAACACACAAATTTGGGTTTAGTTCATGGGATGAAAACACTTTCTATAAACACAGCAGGAAGTGCCATGAAAATAAGGATGCAATTTTAAGTTATCAGCATTAATTTTCAGATCTTGTTAAGGTTCATTACAACTTTTACCAGACTATGTCTGAAAGTTCAAATCTAAATCAAAACGTATTTGCAACACTGAATTTTCTCTATGTTAGAATAAGTAAGTTTAACATATCAGATGGGTCATATGACTGAAAAGACAGAACCATTTTTCATCCAGAACTTCAGTTCTATGAGTACTAAAAAATACTGATACATTGGTTCCTTTAACAGTTTGTCTGGACATAAGAAAGCTTCTGAAAACATGGAAACTAATCAGTGATATTTTTGGAACTAAAATAAAATAACTTTCTTATTATGACTTTTTTCCCTTCTAGATTCATAGAAAACCATTTAAAAATAGGAATAAAAAAAGATAAGAAAAGCAAAACATTTTGGTTCATATAGTATTATCCTTTTTCTACATGACAGGAAATGCAGACACATTCAAGTTTTTAACCCTTACTTAAAACAAAAGCATGTTTTGAAATATCTAAATTTCTACCTTATTTGTATTTTATTAAATTGCTTTTCACAGGTGTCAAATATAGTTTTTCAGGATGCTTAATCACTCTTTTTTATGTGGGTTTTTTTTTGTGTTTTCTTTTTTTTTTGTAAATTTTTAATTTGTTGAAATTTTCATATAACATAGTTTTAATTTCTTCTTTCTTGAGGCATCTCATTACCTGAAGATTTTCTGATATTACAAGTGATGAATCACCAGGCAACTTCTTTGTAAACATTATTCAAGGTTCCTGATCTAATTTTTTCATAGCTCTTAAAAGTATCTCTCATAAGTGATTAAAAAGTGTAAAAATTCATAATGCTTTGTTTGAGAAGAAATAATTAAAAAAGCTCCAATAAAATGAAAATTACCTGAACTTGATGAGAGTTTCTTTGATGCTTAAAAAAGTCAGGGTCATTTTTTGCTTTTTCCTTTTACGTAAGATTTCATTTGTATTTTTCACTACAATTTCAGATCCAAGAGGACCAGAAATATCAAATAGAATGATAATATGTTACCGTGTTATCTCTGACCTCTGAGAAAGAAAGACCCAGAAATTTCCGTAACCTCTCTCTTCTTGTGAGATACAAATTCCACATCAAGAGGTGTAGATAGTTTGGATAATCATCATGTTCTCAAGGTGATATTTGAACTGAAATTCCAATCATTTTAAGATTACTTTTCACAACGTGAAATTTAAAAAAAATACTTTCCACATGGCAAGGTAAATCACAGTTAGAGTTAATTTGAGATCTGAGTGGTTGAATATGCAAGCTGTTTGTTATCCTTTGAGGAAACAATATGTATTTATGGCACTACAGAAACAGTTTCATCAGCAAACCCATGTTCAGAAGTTAGAAGGAAAAGGCTATGTCACATCTGACCAAAGTTGATCTGAAGATGTACACTGTCTCTGTATCTTGTAAGATCTAATTATGAATCAGAGTTTCTTTGGAGGTTTTGTTTGTGGGGATTTGTTGTTGTTGTTGTTTCCCAGCAAGTCTGTTTTGGTCTTTGAGGGGAAAAAAAAAAAAAGAAAAAAGAAAAAAAAGAAGTGAATGCAGTCTTCCAGTTCTTGAAAGGCTGGTGCTTGCAAAATCAAGCATGCTTCTAAATTGATCTGAAAGTTATATTTTAACATGTGTAACCCTTTTACTTTACAAGTGAAATCAGCAGTCTGACCTTCAGAATGTTTCCCATGTTCAAAACAGATTGTTTCACTTATTAATATACAGAGGAAACAATCTAAATTGTAAGGATAATATTTGTATGACCTCTATGTATTATTTTATTCAGAATTCTGCAAGAAGTGTTACATAGATATTGGAGCTTACTGGAATAAAGCTGTACATGGAATCAGGAATCTGAATTCCACTATTCATCCAAATGTACTGCTTTCAAGAACAGAGGCAGTACAGGGTATATTCTCAAAAAAGCAGGTAATATAAAATATCATGTTATGTGAATGTGGTAATATGCATGCTGCAAAGACAAGGGATATTCCTTGTTAGGCTCTTTTTTTTTCAACACACAGAATAGCAGCTTTTCAAGAGACACAAACAGTGTATTTACCAAAAGCAAGGCATATTTAATTGTCGAGTTGGACATAGACTGAAGAAATCTTTCCAGTTCTTCATATCAGAAAAGTAGGGAATAAGGATGAGAATATTTTTTGTGGGTTCCTGTAATGATTTCTGTCTGATTCAGCTCACAGCTGCACAAGTTTGATTTGCATTAGATTAAAGCCATATAAATTTTTAAGTTGTTATGACATTTATCTAAAACTCATGAAACCTGTATGAGAGCCCTATTGACTTTCTCTATCTTATTTAATTTCCTTTTTTTTTTTTTTCTTTTTTCTTCCTGTTCCTACCCATCTAAACTTCAGAAGGCTAGATTTTCAACCCCTAGCTTTAGTGCTCTGGAGCCTAGTAGACCTTTCTATCTTCAGCACAAACAAAACTGTCTGAATTTCTGATTTCCCAGGAAATTTAAACTCTCACTTTTGACAAATCTTCATTATTGAGTCCCAAGGAGTGTATATTCCAAATACTGTACTAGCCTTGCACTAGCAAGAAGAATTTTAACTAGTTGCTCCAGTGAAATCCCACACACTTTAGAACTCACCTCGAGCAGAATAACCTGTCTCTTCCTGGGACAGGTAGGAACTGAGCTGTAACTGTTTCTAGGATATGTCAAATATATGTCCTACATTTAATGATAGTAGGATGTCTGACAGAAAACAAAGGACTACACATTTAGGGATTTATTTTCCAAATATCTGGGTATTGAAGGAATGGACTCTACTCGATAACCTTGTAGAAGTGCAAGTGATTACTTTTGTACATATTTCCACCCATTAATTTATTTTTTTAAAGATGCAACTGATGTTTCTGATGCATTTAAGCTGATAGTTACTTTGCTGTTTTTACACTGTAAAAATTAACTGATATTCTGGAGACAGCTTCAAAGAACCAAGGTAGTAACAGCTATCCAAGTAGAGACTGTCTACCAAGAAAGCACTAACTAGGTAGATGTTTTCTAGTCAAGGTGGTCTTACAGCGCGGAAATAGAATGGTTTATTCCCTCCTCTGTCCCTAGACTTCATTTGATAGTTTATAATCCTTCCTCATATCTAAAGGTATCATCTCTTTGATACTGCACGAGACCTGAGTTTAGAAGATATTTTCAGCATTTAAATCATTGATCCATTCTTCCTGGTTACATGCATGCTACTGTCCTCATCACACACCCCTAGTCTATAAAACTGCAGGTAAATATGCAATACGAAAGTCACTAGCAGTCAAGCTATGACAGGTTTAGTGCCACATTACTTTAACACATATATCAAATCAGCTTAGACCTATAGCTATTATTAATTAAGAATTATTAAAGGAGTTCTAACAAATATGAGCCTAGTTCATACTCTGTGACGAACTACTTCTGAATTTGGATCAGCCTGCTCAGTCTCATTTACGTTAACAAGTTACACACAGGGGTTTTCTATGTAGCGTGCATTACCTCTTTGTTTCAAGCATGCAAAGAGTGGGAGGAAAGCCTTCTAATTTGAGCGGTTTGCTTTATAGGAGGCTTGACTACTCTATGATTAGTCCTCTAGGCAGACATAAAATCAGAGAATGGCAGTGCTTTAGTAAAGAGGGAAAAATATCTATTGCATTTTATGAAAACTTTTCAAACAAACAATATATTTGGGAGATAATGGGGCCTCTATTGGCCATTTAGGAAACTATTTTGAGATAATTAAGATTCAGAGCAAGTTAGAGAAAGGTGATAGAAGTTTGCAGAGGTGAGAAAAGTAAACAAACAATGGGGGATGACAGAAAAAGAAAGATGTTCATTTTCGAAAACCTGGAGATGATATTTGCAAATATCTGGAATGATGGACTTAAAAACAATTAGTCAAATGAACCTACAATGTAGTTGAAAGACACCTGAGACAGAGCTGCTAGAACTAGCTGTAAAATCACTATTTGTCAATACTGCAGAACATCTGAATTAATGACACCCATGTTGTATGATACAGAAGAATTTTCTGCTGGTGCTGAAATGATAAATAAAACAAAACAGAACAAAAGTGGAGCAGCAGACAGCAAAAGAATAAGCTGCTGTTCATTGCCTGGAATTATTATTTTAGTATGCTCGTGCACTGGGGAATTAAATTATTATCAAAGAAAGTGAAAAGAAATAATCTCAATCAACCCAAAGTTGGAAATGGTCAGATTTACTACTGACATTTGTTAAATGATGGCTTTAAATGCTGGAATTTAATGCTAGAACTAACCACCTGTAATAATAATAATCTTACCTAACCACAATTGTGCTTTAATGCTTGTTTAGTTGAGAATGAAATTAAAAACACTGCATCACCAAAATGAAAAGAAACTAAAAAAACCAGTCTCATTGTTATGTACTTTAAACCAACTGTTCAGAAAAAATGGAAGCAATACTTGTAAAGAGGATATTCTGAAATCGGTAACGAGGAAAAAATCTTAAATTTTTTTCTGTAGCAAATTATTTAATTTAGAATTGTCCAAATATTTCATAGATGAACACTACACAACATTTTTATTATGGCTGAATACATATCTGGTCAAACAAAACAGCATTGTTAATTCACATAAATGTGGCAATCAGAGGAAATCAGTGAAAAATCTCTCTGAAGTCCTTTAAACACAGGTCGTGAACTTAATATATTAAATAACAAAGAAAGAATTTTGATTAAAATTTTTGACTCAAATTTTTATTATTTTTTACTTTCCTGTTTTTTAATGCATCAAAACATCTTGGTTTCCATCTATCATCTGCAGTACTCAAAGACATAATTACAATATGGCCATTCACTACTAGATTTTAATGGTTCTTTCCTTGTTGGTTATGGGGGTTTTGTCTGATTTTTTTTATTTTCAGTGTCATAAATCTTTCTGTTGCACTGAAGTTTCCAGCCATATAACCTACATTATACCATTAGTCTCACAGATTCACAGAGTGGAAGGGGTTGGAAGGGACCTCTAGAGATCATCTACTCCAACCCCCCTGCCAGAGCAGGATCACCTAGAGCAGAGTACACAGGAACAAGCCCAGGTGGCTTTTGAAAGTCTCCAGGGAAGGAGACTCCACCACCTCTCTGGGCAGCCTGTTCCAGGGCTCTGTCACCCTCACAGTGAAGAAGGATTTCCTCATGTTCAGGGTGAACCTGGTCATTGCCCCTAGTCCTGTCACTGGACACCACTGAGAAGAGCCTGGCTCCATCCTCCTGACACCCACCCTTTAGATATTGACAAGCACTGGCAAGATCCCCCCTCAGCCTCCTCTTCTCCAACCTAAACAGACCCAGCTCTCTCAGCCTTTCCTCATATGGAAGGTGCTCCAGACCCTTCATCATCTTAGTGGCCCTGCACTAGACCCTCTCCAGTAGTTCCTTGTCCTGCTTGAACTGAGGGCCCCAGAACTCCTAGTAATAAAGATTTAAGTGAGACCTTTGACATCATGAAGGATTTAAAATTTGAAAAGGAATATGTTCATGATATTAATTATCAGAGTGAGCTATTTTCTCCCAACACCTGCATACACAGTAAGTACAAAATATGTATTCATATATACATTTTATGAATTAACACATGGTCAAAAAGAAAGGAACAAATCAAGAAATATATGTATATTTTTCACAAATAAAGAGAGTAGTTGGATGCCAGTTGTTCAATGATTTCATAAAGGATACAGAAACAAGGATTAAAAAAAAAAAAAAAAACCCCCGGAAGTCTCGTTTGCACAATTTTATGTTATTAAAGCTGACTATCAAGTATTGTGAAGTCTCTATCCTGAATGACTGAGAAATAAAACAGCAAATAAAATTCAGGGAGGACAGGTTTTAATACATAAGAAAAAAAATTCTCAGTTAATATGCAACTGTAGTTAGTATTTCCTGACAAGAGGTCATAGATAGGAAATATATTCATAAAGTTAAGTAAGGTATAAGGATTTAACAGGAAAAATAAGGACACGATTACGTAGGCAGTAATATGTTCCTCTCTTAAATACTACATCCAGTTGTGACCTCTATATGGAAAGGAAACAAACAAATAGAAAAATAAATAGAGGCAAAGTGGACTGTCAGAAATGTGGAAAAACCTCTGTGTTTTGACTTTCTGATCACTTCATTTGATGTCACCTACGTCATTGTACTACAAGAAATAGCAAAACAAACACACACAATTACTGCTCACCATCCCATTAACACTTATTTTAATGGTTATCATACGGCTTCTGTCTAACCCCATGAAACCCAGACTAGAGTGTCTTAGACTACTTTGTCATGAATCATTAGGAAGATAATCCTTATCTTCAAGTAACTCCTTATCAGAATTCTGAATCTTGCAAGTCTTTTTGGTGGGGTTTTTAGTGTTGTGTGGGGTGTTTGGGGTTTTTTTGGGTTTTTTTTTTTTTAATGAGGCTTTTTGGTTGTAGGTTTGTTCGGGGATCTTTTCCAGATAGGGAAGAAACCAGAATTACCAAAAATATTCAGATTGTGAGCAAACAGTACTGTCTTCTGTTTTGTTTTCTGTTTGTTCTCTAATAATTCCTAAAATGCTTTATTTGTTCACTTTCTGGCACTCTTCTCCAGCATCTGCTAGTGAGCAGAGAAGTACTCCATTTAACTGATGGAGAGAGGTTACAGGGCTGGATGAGCCTTTGATCTAGTGCAGCATATTATGCACGTTCAGACAGTGAAAATGTAAATTATTACAAGCTATGTAGATTAGCTGAGACCACTGAGAACCAGTGGAACAAATAAATCCTATGAGATTATAAGAAATCCTTCACTGATTACAGTATCGACAATGGAGAGCTGAGCACCTACATGGAGCAATTTTCTTCCAGAAAAACTGTTTATCATGCTGAATATTTAAAGAATTGGTGTAGTAAACTTGTAAGTAGGGAGATTTTTCTTACTGTTTTACAGTTTTATTCATGAAAACGGGTCAATAGTAAAATGGCTGAAACAAAACAAGGCTTTTGTTGCTATACTTATTAAGTCTTATCATTTCATCACAGAACCATAGAATGGTTTGGGCTGGAAAGGACCTTAAACATCATCTAGACCCAGCCCCTCAGAAATCGTAAGATCATTTAGGTTGGAAAAGACCTTTAAGATCATCAGAGTTCAACCACTAACCTAGTGGCCAAGTCTGCCACTAAACCATGTGCCTAAACACAACATCTTTTAAATATCGTCAGGGATAGTGGTTCAACCGCTTCCTTAGACAGCCTGTTCCAGTGCTTGACAACTTTTTTGGTGAAAAAAGTTTTCCTAATATCCAATCTAAACATCTTGTCCTGCCACAACTTGGAGCCGTTTCCTCCTGTCCTGTCACTTGCCACTTGGGAGAAGAGACCAACACCCACCTAGCTACAACCTCCTTTGGGGCAGTTGTAGAGAGCGATAACGTCCCAACTGAGCCTCCTCATCTTCAGGCTAAACACCCCCAGCTCCCTCAGCTGCTCCTCACAAGTCTTGTGATCCAGACCCTTCACCAGCTCCGTTGTTCTTCTCTGGACACGCTCCAGCACCTCACTGTCTTTCTTGTAGTGAGGGGCACAGAAGTGAACACAGGATTCAAGGTGTGGCCTCACCAGTGCACAGCACAGGTAGACAATCACTACTACTACTACTACTACTATTATTACTACTGCTGCTGCTGTAGTCCTGCTGGCCACACTGTTCCTGATGCAGGCCAGGAACAGCTTGCTCATATTAGGACAGCAGTGGAGTTGTAATACCCTGGTCACCACCTTCTTTGTGTTCACATCAAGAATGATATTTATTAATTTGCTAAAATTACCCCACACAATACACTGAAGGACACCTCATCCGTTTGAAAGCTACAATTTTCCTCTTCTTCATCCTACAGTACTTTTAATAGGCATGACACCTGCAACAGTATATAAATTTTCTCTGCTTTTCTGTAAACTCTGAAAAACAATCTAGGACTTATGAAGATAAAAAAGGGTTATTTTTTTAAGGAAGATTTATCTGCAAATTTAGAAACCTACCAATTTCTGTCATTTGTAGCTTGTGCTAGCAATTATTTTATTTATACTTCCAAACAAAAAAAACGATAATGGATTTCTGATTAGCCTGCCAGGATGCTCTTGTTGAGTGATGATTCCCTACATACTTCCATTTTCAGATCTATTTATTTGATTAAAAAATAACTATTAAATATATGTCATTTTATGGTGATTATGCTAATTGTTTTTAATCAGAAAACCAGAGATGACTAAACTAAATACTTGGTAAACCAAAAAAGTACATATAAATGGAAACACTGCTGAAAAGAAATTGTAATTCAGTGAAGCAAAACACCAAATTTGCTAGCTGTCCTTAAAAATGTGGTGATTGACATTGTGGGATATTATTTTTTAATTCCCTCTGAAAATCAACTTCTATTTGTTTTTAATTTGCTGAATATCATGTATATCGATGCCAGTTAAATTAAATTATACATTTAATTGTTTCCCTAGCATTTTGCACCTCATCAGATTCATGTCTCAATCCCTACATTTGTAAAAATACAACGTTTACCAGATTTTCCTAACTGTGGGTGAGGAGCAATTATTTTAATTATTGTAATAAAAGTCCATTAAAAGATCGACAGTTATTTTTTAATGTATACACATAATTATTTTTGCAGGTATTTTCTGCATATGAAGTAAATTTTCCATACTCATAAGGAAAGGGGTCAGCAGAACTGCTACCTTGAACTTCCGGAGGGCTGACTTTGACCTCTTCAGAGTCCCTTGGGATGCAGTCCTGAAAGGCAAAGGAGTACAGGAATGCTGGACATTCTTCAAGAAGGAAACCTTAAAGGCACAGGAGCAGGCTGTCCCCAAGTGCCAGATGAGCCGGCAGAGAAGAAGACCAGTCTGGCTGAACAGAGCACTCTGGATGGAACTCAGGAATAAAAGGAGAGTTTACAAGCTCTGGAAGAAGGGGCAGGCACCTCACAAGACTACAAGGATGTGATGAAATTTTTCAAGGAGAAAATTAGATACACCAAAACCCAAATAGAAAAAAGGCTGAGGTACTTAATGCCATCTTGGCCTCAGGTTTTAATAGGAAGACCAGTTGTTCTCCAGGTACTCAGTCCCCTGCGATGGTAGGCAGTGTCACGGAACAGAATGAAGCCCTCACAATCCAAGGGGAAAGGGTTAGTGACCTGCTGCACCACTTAGACACCCCCAAGTCTATGGGAACAGATGGGATCCACACAAGGGTACTGAAGAAGGTGGTGGAAGTGCTCACCAAGATACTTTACATCATCTCTCAGCAGTCCTGGCCAACTGGGGATGTCCCAGTTGACTGGAGGTTAGCCAAGGTGACGCCCTTCTACAAGAAGGGCTAGAAGGAGGATCCAGGGAACTACAGGTCTGTCAGCCTGACATCAGATCCAGGGAAGGTTATGGAGCAGATCATCTTGAGTGCTATCATGTGGCATGTACAGGATAACCAGGTATGAGACCCAACCAGCATCAGCTTATGAAACAGAGGTCCTGCTTGGTGAAACTCATGTCCTTCTACGACAAGGTGACCTGCTTAGCTGAGGAAATGGCTGTGGATTTTGTCTACCTAGACTTAAGTAAAACATTTGACACTGTTTCACACAGCATTTTCCTGGAGGAACTGGCTGCTCATGGCTTGGACAGACGTTCTCGTCATTGGGTAAAAACATGTCTGGATGGCCAGGGCCAAAGGGATGTGCTGAATGGAGATAAATCCAGTTGGTGGCCAGTCACAAGTGGTGTTCCCCAGGGCTCAGTACTAGGGACAATTGCGTTTAAAATCTTTCTCAATGATCTGGATGAGGGGATTGAGTGCACCCTCAGTAAATTTGAAGATGACACCAATTTGGGTGGGCATATTTATCTCCCTGAGGTTAGGAATACTTGGCAGAGGGACCTGGACAGGCTGGATCGATGGGGTGAGGCCAACTGTATGAGGTTCAACAAGGCCATGTGCAAAGTCCTGCACTTGGGTCACAACAACCCCCTGCAACACTACAGGCTTAGGAAGAGTGGCTGGAAAGCTGCCTGGCAGAAAAAGGACCTGG
>NW_010267348.1:16218-18372 GCF_000690775.1 Eurypyga helias
GACCTGGCGTTGTTAGTGTCGTGGTGGCAATTAACTATCACCAGTCTCTCTCTCTCATGTACCAACACTGCTCCACACCCAGTGAGGAAGGGTTGGAGGAAAAAAACACAAGGGAAGCTCGTAAAAAGTTGAGATAAGAACTATTTAATTATATAAATGAAACTTATAGTAATACTAACAATACTACTGCTAATTAGTAATTAAAAAAATGGAAAATATGACATGTTACAAAATCCCACCAGCCATGGACCAACACAACCATAGTCCAAAACAGCAAACATAATCCAAAGGGACAGAGAGGAAGAAAAATTGAAAAAAAACCAACCACAAGACCAAAAGCAGAGAGAAAAACCCACCCGGAGCCCAGAAGTGAAGAGCTGGGAGAAAGAAGATTTCAACTTCCCCCCAGAATCAATCAGCCTAACAAAGGATGCTGCTTCTCTGCTAAAAACATGCTGAAAAGTGAACAAAGGGAGCTGTCAGCAGAGCTATCTGCTAGTCCCAAGACCCTAAACAAAACCACCCCATGCGGGCCACTTTCACACCTTGCCAACTGCTGCAAATTGCAGGCCTTGCAAACTGACCACTGAGTTTGATATATCACGGAATAAAACAAGATCCATAGGCCACTGTGGGACAACCAGCTCCCTGAAGGAGAGCAGCTTGTTCTCACCCGAAACCAGCCCAGATGGTCAACAGTCAGCTGAATATGAGATGGCAGTGTGCCCAGGTTGCCAAGAAAGCCAATAGCCTCCTGGTTTGTATTGAAAATCACGTGGCCAGCAGGACTAGGGCAGCGATTGTCCTCCTTTACTTGGCACTGGTGAGGCTGCACCTCAAATCCTGTGTTCAATTTTGGGCCCCTCACTACAAGAAGGACATAATGATGCTGAAGCATGTCCAGAGAAGGGAAACAATGCTGATGAAGGATCTAGAGTGAAAGTACTGTGAGGAGCAGCTGAGGGAGCTGGGGTTGTTTAGCCTAGAGAAGGGGAGGCTCGGGGGAGACCTTATTGCTCTCTACAAGTACATGAAAGGAGGCTTCAGAGAGGTGGGTGTTTGTTTCTTCTCCCCAGGTTGTGCCAGGAGAGATTTAGATCAGATACTAATAAAAATTTCTTTGCTGAAGGGGCTCACTGGAATGAGCATTGAAAATACCAGGCATTGGAGTGGGCTGCCCAGAGAGGTGATTGAGTCACCATCTCTGGAGGCATTTACAAGACATGTGGGAGACACGTGGACAAGTTGTTTAAGGACATTGTTTAGTGATGGCATTAGCAGTGTTAGGCTAACAGTTGGACTTGATAATCTTAAAGGTCTTTTCCAAACTAAATATTCTATCATTCTATGATGCTAAATTCACCTGATTTGCTCTTCACCAACATTCCTATGGAAACACAGATATTTATTATTCAACGTACTTTATGCACGTTTCTGCCCTTGCACGCTGTGCTCTGCTAAACCTCTAGAAATCAGCTGTCTACCCCTTTCTAAGGATTTTTCTTCCAAGAACACCTGCTTCTTTGCAGAAGCTGTGCTGTAATCAGCTTATCATTACAAAGGCCACCAGAGGTTACAGACAATTCTCTACCACTGTTAACATGAGAACCTGCTGCTGGAAAAGGCAGATGTCCAAAATAGTCACAGTGAAGGGCTCTTTATGAAGAGGTACAGCAGTTTAAGATGCTGGCCAGAAGATGCCCAGGCCGATAAAGATGTTTAACAGAGAAAGCAAGCTGGATGGAAAATGAGTGACTGAATAAACTTTTCAGAATGAAAGCAAAGTATGTGTCACATCTCACCAACAACACTGAAAATGTTGTAAGGGTGCTTCTGGCAAGCTACTAGCACAACAACAAAACTTGGAATGATCTACAAGTTCTTACCAGTGAGCAGTCAGAGGTGCTAGTTGGATGTTACCAACTAGCTGAGAACATAGAATTATGCTAAATTCCTTATATCTCTTCTAGGATATTAGTCAAAACAAAGAATATGTTAGAAATGTTAGCTAGTAACTCTGCACTGAACACATTTTTTTCTAAACTTTGGCCTTTAAATGCTAACTACTCTTATATAGTGTTACTAAGCTTTTTGGCTTGTGACATTTTGGGCTGGCTGAAAGTAAAGGCCACAATGTTTTACTTTCAATTCTTC
>NW_010267348.1:18408-58383 GCF_000690775.1 Eurypyga helias
TCCCTTAACCCAGGAACTGAACTTTGAACATACATGTTTGGTGGTCCTTATGTGCTGGGTCCTTGCAGGCTCTTTATATGGAGCACAGTCTGTATAAAAGGCTAGACAGACGGGGTCTATACATGAGAATATGGGAGCCAACAGGCCAGGACACCCACTAGGCGAATCAACTGCTTAAACATCAATTCAGACCTGTGGCTCCCCAGTTGAGTCTTGTGTTCTTCAGATTATTAGAAAATCTGAGAGCCTTAAATAAAGGTAACTTCTTGAAGAATCCCACTGCAAAAAATACTGTATAGATGATGTTTGCAGCATTCTGCCTATGGACTACAGGAAATATACTTTGCAAAACCAGATTGCTCTTCATCCAAAGTTATCTCCCTTTCTCCTCATAACTAGATTCTTCCAGTATGATGCAAGTGGAACCAGCCATACCACTGGACAAACTGGTATGGCAGTTATGTTCAGTTCCTCACACATTGTCTATGCTACTCAGAGGGAGGACAACTTGCAATTTTCCCCTGCTCCAACATGGGGTCCCTCTCACAGAAGAAGTCTTCTGCAAACTTCTTCAGTGTGAATCCTTCCCATGTACTACAGTTCTTTATGAACTGCACCAAGAATGGGTTCTTTCCACAGAGTGAAGAACCTTGAAGAACCTGGTCACAAGTCCCCCCAACTCCACGGGGTCACAAGTCTTGCCAGCAAACCTGCTCCAGCCTAGGCTCCTCTGTCCATGGGTCCACAGATCCTGCCAGGAACCTGCTCCAGCATGGGCTTCCTACAGGGTCACAGACTTCTTTGGGCATCCACCTGATCCAGCATTGGGTCCTCCACAGGCTGCAGGTGAATCTCTGCTCCACAATACATCTCCACAGGCTTCAGGGGAATATGGTCCAGCAACTGGAGCACCTAGTCCTCCCCTTTCTTCACTGACCTTGGTGTCTGCAGAGTTGCTTTTTCTCTCACATCTCTCATTCCCCTCCCTTTCCTTCAAAATTATCTCCTCTCTCCAGCAAATTTCCTTCTTAGACTTGTTATCCCAGAGGCCTTATGACTGTTGCTGATGGCCTTGGCCAACAGCAGGTCCATAATGCAGCTGGCTGGTTTTGGCTCTGTAAGACACAACAGCTTTTCACAGAAGTCACCACTGTAGCCCTCCCTGCTATCAAAACCTTGCCACATAAACCCGATACAAACATTTAGATGTTAAGCACCAAATTTGAAATCCTAAAAAAAAAATTGCTGTTTAAGACTCCACACAGCCAAGTAATGTTTTGCTGCAAGCATAATTATGAGTGAACAATTATATGTCTATTACTATTATTTCCATTTCGAATTTCATATACCACTCTGAGAAATGATCAGCATCAAAAAGCAGACACTACTTAGTATATAAAACGTTAATACACATTATAATATACTACTTCATGTCCTGTGGCAAAGGAAAACAAAAAATTATTCCCGTTTTGTACATTAGACACATTATTGATAGCAGTATTGCTGATAGAATACTCCAGCTTTAGCAAGAGTACACAAACGTGAGAACTGTCATCCCAAAGCTGGAAGTGCTTTAGAAAGACAGGCAAACATTTATTTCCATTTTGAACACAAATGAGCAAAGACCGAATGTGTTAAGCAGTCTGTGTAATGTCACATGAATCAGTCACAGAATCCAGGCCCGTGACTCCTAAACATATACTTATTCATTAGCTCATGGATTTCTTGTCAGTGTCTTGAGCTTCTAAGGTATTCATCCTTTCCCTAACACCTCTATCTTTTATTCTCTAATCCTATCAGTTTTCATTATCCTACCCTGTGACCATGTCAACTTTCAGATTAAAAGTCTCTAAATACAGGATTATGAAGTAGTCCTTGCTGATGTAGCTCTTTTCTGATCCTTTTAGACTAAAGGTTTTTTTTAATAAATGTATGCTTGCAGTATCTCTTTATTCTCACAGCTATAGGTTTTCTTTACGTTTTGCCCTATTCTGTGCTAGTACATTGTTGAGGTACTTTCTTCCAGAAGTGGCTGTTTTTCAAATGATGACCCTACATCTATATAGGATTTAGAAATATGTCAATATGCAACTTGTAATAACTTACATCTGAGAGAGGTATTATTTCTCACAGGTAGGGTAATTTCTGCAGAGAACTTAAGTGTAAGAGGCTATTAATTCTTTATTTTATTTTTTATTCTTCTAAATGAACCTGTAAGGAATGATACCCTCATATCTTAAAGTCCAAAGATAAACACAAAATTCAGAATTATAATTTTCATCAAATATTAAAACATGAAAGAGGGTGGCTGCAGTCAAAAAAATTATTTGTGATGCTGTACATGCTTTCAGAAGATGAAAAAGGGGTAGCAGTTAGGAGTAAGTCCTGTTAAACAAAAGCAAATATAGAACACAAAAAAACCCAAAGAAAACAAAAAGAGAAAGTGATTTTTAAAATTAAAAACCCAATGAATTTCATTGTGTTACTAAATTTATCTTTTCAAATTAAATTTCTGATAATTATTTTCAAGAGAAAACAATTAATATAATGAAATACATTTCCAGTGTATTTTTAAAAAGGAATCTCAGATAATACGAGTCCCTATATTAATTATGATTGGAACAGATAAATAATTTCAAAAATAAGATATTAGCACTCATTATAAAAAGATTCACTACATTTTTTCTTTTTTAATTATTAAGAAATGTATAACACTGCCCATCAATTTAGGGTTCTAATAAAATGCTTGTCTTCCCTGTGATTTTATGGACACATATATCAGAAGCAACAATGTTTTTAAGATGATGGCAGTTGTATAGCCAATTATGCTGACAATGTTAATCATGATAACTTCTGCACATTCAGAACAATTTAGAAAGAAATAGAAATGTAATCAATAAACCAACACAGAACTGGAAAGACTAGTACTCTTTCAGTGAATCTGTCATGAACATCTTCTGTAACACTTGTGGTAGCATTCTACGATGGGGTCACAACTTCGGTGATAAAGAACGGGCAGCCAATGCCATCTACCTGGACTTGTGCAAAGCCTTTGACACCATCCCACATGACATCCTTGGAGAGATACGTATTTGCCAAATGGACAACTCAGTGGATAAAGGTGACACTCAGAGGTGTGGTGAACAGCTCAATGTCTTCGTGGAGACCAGTGATGAGCGGCATTCTTCAGGGGTCGGTGTTGGGACCTGTGCTGTTTAACATCTTCATTAGTGATGTGGATGATGGGATCGAGTGCACCCTCAGCAAGTTTGCTGACAACACCAAGCTGTGTGGCGCAGTTGACACGCTGGAAGGAAGGGATGACCTTGACAGGCTGGGGAGGTGGATCACTGCCAACTTCATGGAGTTCAACAAGGCCCAGTGCAAGGGTTCAGGGCAATGCCAAGCACAAGTACAGGTTGGGCAGAGAATGGATTGACAGCAGCCCGGAGGACAAAAAAAAAAACCACCCAAATACCAACACCACCAAAAAAAAATTAAACGGGAATTGTGTCTGTTCTTGTGTTAAAGGCATACCCGCAAACTAAGTCTATTTTTTTTCAGTCTTAAATGATAAGAACTCTCACAGTTACTGCACTAGATATGAATTTAGTGCTTTCCAATAGTGACTCCAGAGGAGGGAAAAGGAAGGCCACCACTGGTTACCTCCAATCATTCACCTCCTCCAGCAACTGAAAACAAAACTTCAAAATCAAAAGCAAATATAGAGCAAACACCAGCACTGTAATTCTATAGGGATGCAGGACTATATACTTAACATCATTATATTAAAGGAGTTTTCCTAAATTTGGCAATAATTGTAAGCTTGAAATGCACTTTACAATACTATTAAAAGATGAGGATGAAGTAATGCTAGAGGCAATGTCTCTGCAATCTTTTTGAGAATACAGATTCTAGTTGGCAGTTTTTTTGGGTTTTTTTTGTTGGGTTTTTTGTTTTGTTTTGTTTTTTTAAGTCAACACATCAATCAAGTGGGAAACAAAATAATGAGATTGCTTTGTGCTGCTACTGGCTAACATTCAGCTAGTCACTAAGTGCAAAACCAAAAAGGTGTTACAGTAAATTTTTCTGTGGGAGACTCTCCCTCCTATTTCACAAGTCAGTGGGTGCATGTCATGACAGCAGAAAGATAATATATCTCTTATTTCTGTTTGGTAGATTCATTCAGCCTGGAAAGACAATAAAATGTTCAATTTACTCTCCATGGGTCACTGCCAGTGTCATGTGCTCTTGTCACTGTCATGTGTCACCTTCTTAACTTAAACATTAATACCAAAGTGTCCTAGTGACTAGGACAGTTCGCTATATTTGATGATTTATGTCACTTGATATAAAAACCATTTATGTTAGGGTTGACTAACGTTCCTTACTGTGAATTTAAGACCCAATCACATTCTCCTTTAGGAACTATCTTATGTTGCTCAAAACCAGAAAACTCACGTAGCTACTGCAGATAGAAAATGTGGGTTCATGTTTTACTGTAAAGAGGGATGCAATTACTCCATGACATATAGATACCATTTCATTTTCTCCAAGTCAGTAAATTGTTCATACTTAGTCAAGCAGTTCCAATGAAAAAGCTTAGCCTTGTACATGCGCCAATTAAGAAATCAGGTCCCCACCTTGGGTTAGAATTCAACATCCTTTCAAAATGTGACAGTTGTTTTCCATATCTCAGACAAGTAGCAAGCATTTGCCTAAAAGCAATTTGCAGTTGTAGTCTACACTGCTTCCTCCTTTTTAGCTAGATCACCTCAGCAGTTTCTCTCAGAAATGGCTCAAAACTCAAACATCCTGTTTAAAAAAAAAGTCACATTAATCACCTAAATCAATCAAGGCTTGGAATGTAGATAATAGGAGTGGAATATAAGGTTTTCCTCAGAATCTATTTTTAAAGATACCTAACTGCCCTAAATTTGGCAGAAAATTGAGAATTCACTGTTTATCAATGGCTCTAGAAATCACTTGCCAGCCTACCTCAGCAATGACACACCCTAGTATTCAGCTTCAGGTTTTTTTGCATTTAAGTGTTTGATCTGTGAAATTGAGATCATAAGGCTTTAATAGCTTTGAATGAAGTTAGTTTTCTAAATTTGCATCTGTCAGAGACCAAATCACCGTGGTAGGAGCATTATAATAAACAAGTATAGTAACAAGTGGTTTTGTTTCCTTTGCATTCAAAATGCAGTAAGCCAGAAATCTCCACTAATTAGGGATGTGGCTATTAAATGGCACACTGAAAATACACTATTGTGATGATTCAGAAAATACTGAACAGATAAATTAAGAAGTATCCTTTCCAGAATTAATTATACTGCTCCCTATTGAGACCATCACAGACCCTTTTATGTTACAGCTTCCTCTGGGCTGGTTAGCATTAACCTGCTCAGTAACATTTCTCCTGCTCTTGAAAGAGCTTAACTCATTGACTCTGCAGATTTATTTGGATGTAGCTATGTTGCATGTTTGCAGACACCATTGTCCAATCCTTTTAATGAATTGCAATGCATTTAACCACTATACAAGCTTGGCTTTTTAGAATCAAGTATCTAAAATAATTATCCAATGACAAATTTTTCAAATTACTTTTTCTGTATAGACACTAATAGGTCTAGAGAATGTTTTTGGCAAAGCAGGCTGGACATATTTGTTTTCCATGTTGCAGTGCCTGGGCTAAAAACTGTAATCACACGATGACCTTAATCTACTTCCTCTCCTATTCAGATGAACAGCTTAAATTTGAAATTATTTCATCTTCCCATAGCAACCAGGCAATTATGCCTGTTGTAGCTACTACATTTTTGGATGCGCAATGAAATTATTGGCTATTATGCAACACAGTGATTCAAGCACTCAAAAAGTAAATAGATAGACATGATACACAGCACATGTTCAGTTCTTGAAGACCACTTACAAATCAATTTGTCTTTAAGGAAAAAGATAAAAAAAGCACATGCTCATACCTAAAGCACTGTATTCAAGACAAAGACCAACATATTACAACAACACCATTAATAATAATAATAACAACAATAATAAATATACTGCCTTAATCACTTCCTGCTATTACAGGGACTAAACAAGATAAGTCAGTAACAGTGAAACAAGCTGTAAAACATCTTGTGATAGCTGAATTTCTTACGGCGACTTCTTTCCATTTTGTGAGGGAAATACCTGTCCTTGAAATCAAAACTATCTTAAAACCTTTATTAGAATCTTACCTGCCTTGATTAGGTACATGTACATCAAAATTCCCATCATTTAGGTCTAAATTGTAGCTTTTAAATATTTAATATGTGATTCATACATATTATATACACAGGTGAGAGGATAGATGGGGTAAATATGCTATCTAGACATCTTTTTAAAAACCTGATGCCCCATGGATCCAATACCAGGGTACAGCCTTTTTATCCTGTATAACACACAAACAAAATCCATCAGCACTCAGAGTTTTCACCAGAGACGCATTTGATCTCTGGCTACAACATCACTTTTGAACAATGAAGGCCAGCAGGATTTTTAGGTGTTTCATATGAACTGAGCAAAACATAAATATCTACTGGAAAAATATTTAACTCAAACAAATCAGTAGTTATTATCGTAAACCTTAAATGACACAGCTGGAACTTATCAGAATGATTACCTACTAAAATCTCTGTGTGACTTTCAATCAGTTTTCTCCTGTTTTTGCTGTGAAAGTTAGGGCAGCAAGAGAAAAAGTATAACAGACTTTGATCAAATGGACAAGATCTCAACTAATTACCTTCAAAACTTCCATCACTAAACTCTTCACTTCCACAGTGATAATTTTATAATACAGTAATAAAAAAAAAAAAAAATAAGAGATAAGCAGCTATTAATTTTAGGGTCAATACTTGATCATAAAATTTACAAATACATAGAACGCACAATCATGATATACACTCACACATAGACAAACATAGATAAAGTCTTTAAAAAAAAAACCCTCTCATTTTATTTGACGAAATCTAGTGTTGTCTCCTTTGTTAGGTGTCTCTGCCTCTCACTAAATAGTTACTTCCTTGAACAAGCCATTACACTGCAAAAAGATGGATGGGAAGAAAAACTATTTTGGAAAAAACATTAAAGCAAGGTCCCTTGAACAAGTACAAGAGAGAAAGAGACATAATTCAGGACTTAGGAAACACACAGCAGTATTTAACCTTTGGGGGGAAAAAGAAAAAATGATCACCATATTTGGGGCTACTGAGGTTTCGAAGATATTTCAGGCCTCATTTGCTAAAAGAGTTATTCAATCTCAGTGAAGTATCAAAGAACTCCTGAACATAATGATTTTATAGCAAATTGCCAGAATAATTTAACTATGCACCTGGTTATTTGTCCTTTTTTGGTTGATCACTTTTATAATGACTAGTCAGTCAGGTCTGAAGCTGCAGGTATTACAGTAAAAACATAGTCTGATTAAAACAATTTTCATGCTTTTTTGGTACAAAAAAGTACAAAAGTAAAAAAAACAAAACAAAACAAAACAAAACAAAAAAACCCACACAAAACCAAAAAAAACTCATACCAAAAACCAGCCAGCAACCCCTTTAGTGGTGGGGAATGGAGTGGCAATAATAAATCTTCCCCATCTTTTTTGAAGAATGCCAAATTCAAAACCTCATGTCAGGTGGTACCCTCAGAAAAATGAATCCAGCTGTGGTAGACAAGTTTGTTCCAAAATGAGTGTTTCAAGATGAAAAATATATTCATTACATTCCTTATAAAAGCTTGACCAACTAAGTTGCTACTAAGTTCAGTTGTTTTATTTAATAGATTTTTGAAGGGGAAAGAAAAGCAAGAGAAGTTGCACTTTATAAAGCCAAACTTCAATATACAGCCTTAAACCCAATCCTAGAGATTAAATTCAGCCTTGTAGGTAAGTGTGGGGGCACATTATTATCCAGGTACATTAATTACATGAGTTGTAACCCAACAGAATACTTTAGTTTATCACATAATGGACAACATTTTCAGAAATATCTGAGCTCTATTTCTTAATGCAATAATTGTATCTATCCTTATTTCCCTATTTGATGACACAAAATGGAAAAAGGTTTCTATAAAAACATATTAATCCAGACAATAATTAAGCACTTATTTTATAGCGTGTAATTTTTGAAAGACTGCCAAAAATAATATAGTTTATGCTATCCTTGCACAATTAACATGCTTTTTGAGTTTACAGAACCTTCTGCCTTAAAAACTGGACAATGTGTTAATTTTACTGATTTAAAGTCTAGAGACTGCCCTGTTTAAACTATGTAAATTACCAACCTAAAGCAATTACTCAGTCTTATTGTCATCACATCATTAATTCTCCACAGGTTAAACAAATTTGGATTCATATTTGCAGCTTCCATATTGCATCAGCAGCTCTTCCAGCGTATTATTTTAAGACTAACTAATTAAGACAAACTGGTATCATAATTTGACTAAAATATGCATTTTTGAGGAAAAAAAAAAAAGAAATCTGATACTACTCCTCAGTTATATTACACTGCCAAAGATACTAATGTACATCTTAAACATGTAATTTTGAAATCATTATATTCAAACTGGTGTCATCCTTATGACAAATGCAGATTGCGAAACATCCACAGAAATGTGATTGCATTAGGAACATCACCAAGTCTTACATACTCCTAGCCTTCACATACTTACTTAGGATTTTCTGTCCAAGTATTACTTAATATACTAATACATGGACACACACACGTTTGCTACAACCCAATCTGCTGCTTTGAACTGCTGAGAAATTGTAACAAAAAAAGGAAGGTACACAGGTAGAAATGACATCTAAAATATTGGAAAAAGAGCATGGGCTTTAGATTATAAGGTTGTGGTAAGAACTGGATACTGAACTAAGACTTGTTAGTGTATCTTCTTTTGGCTTAAGTTGTGACAGAAGAACATTTTCTTCTCAGCCCACTCTCAGCAGCCATGCCACTTAATTTATCCATACTATCTTCACCTCCTCATATCTACCTTCCAACCTACTCATCTGAACACTCTTTAGCTTGGTTTTAATATAATGAGGTAAGAAAATAGATTACACTGTCTTTGTTAGTTCAGTTTTTTTTAACTAAACTGGATTAGAGAGTGCTGTAAATTTTGGTAGCAAAACAGTGACAAACCATGCCAGAAGGGCTGAAGTCCATAATCTTTTCAGCTGATACAATGGCTGTTTGAAGAAGACATTGAACCAAACATTAGGACACATATACTTCAGAGCAGAAGGAAATACCTGCAGTCATTTCTGCAGAAGTGGAAAATTACATGTCCTTGCCGTACACCATAATGCTGCAGGGCAGTGCAGCCCAGGATGAGCACCGTTCAACTATAACACACTGGAAGACCGACATTCCGAAGGATGTGAGCTTATCTCCCAACGTACAAGCTTACCTCCCAACGTACTCTTGGTCTTCATAAAATGGGAATAAAAGAATTGTACCATACAGCTACTTGGAGAACTTGTACTGCACACAGTAATATCTATATTCTTTCTTGCTCCCTCTTGAAATAAAGAGAATATATTTTAACTGTTAAACTGTCACAGAAAAAAAAAAAAACCACCAAAACCACAAAAGACTGCTTTCAACTTTTGTGGCTTTTTATTTGTCTTGTGCACAGCACCCTCACTCATTCTATCTGCCACAGTACTTTTAAGATTCTATTTAAAATTTGATTTTATACTAACATCTTTATAGATAAAGAAATTTCTATATTCGTAATAATAAATAGGGTTTCCGTTGCTAAACTGAGTTTATGAAAGCATAATTTCTCTATATAATGAGAAGAGTCCTTTATTAGTATTCTGCTTTAGAGCAAAGACATTACATTTCAAAAGATAGGTCCTTTACAAAATGTATTTGTATTAGAGACACCTGCTGTGGGTACAGTAATCACATTTGGTCTGTTTTAGGACCCTGTATTTTCTCTGATAGAAGTTTTTGATCCTTGTGTCAAGCAGAACAGTACTTGCCGAGACAGAAGCTGATTCATTCCTTATATCCTGTCTGCCTACATATATGACATTCTTCATGTTACTAAATTGAGCTATAAAATATGTCTTTTACAATAAAGTGTAAAAATAAACTAAAATAGATGACGGGAATCCTCAGAAGTCCACTTAGTTCCTAGATGGATGTAAGAAAGTGTCATGTTGAACTATAAGCTGCTTCTGAGATGAGAAAACGAAGGAATCTCAGAGTAATCTGAGGGAATTACCAAAACAAGACATGATAGATATTCCTAATGTTAGTCTGAAATGTCACTAAATACTCACTTTATCTTGGTAACACAGCATTTTATATTCATTTTTATCCTCCTTCAAACACAATTTATAACATTTTGAATTGGGAATAAAAGTAATTTGAAGGTGCAGTAGCAATTTAACACCAAAAAAAAAAAAATCATCCAATTCCTTAAAATCTTGGTCATTTACACAGTTAAGTCTTCATTACAGAACCATTGCCTTTGGTCATCACAGATAACAGAGTTCATCCAGACACACTGATCCACTGAATAACTAATGGCAAAATAGAGCAAATGAAAACCTTCATGGCTTTGTAGTCCCATATTAGATTGCCACCACATCCTCCACCTCCAAGAAGAAAAGACTGAAATATATAAATAGATTTAAAATATAAGGTGACAGCATGCCCTAACTCCATTTCTTTAATTCTATTTTTTCCATTTTATAGACTGAAAGGCTGGAGTCAGGAGAAAAAAAAAAAACGGCATTTTAGTATTCATTCTTCTGTTGAACACGAGGAACATTATAAAGTTTTATTCAGTCATGCGTTCAAGGTGACAATGCATTAGACACAAGGTAGTAAAAATGGCAATTAAAAAACTTCAGACAATACAAGGACAATCATTAGGTCACTGTACCACATCATCCCTTTTATAACTACTCAAATGACATGTCTCAATATGATGCAAGTAAGAAATTTGTAGGTTTGCTTATCACATAAACCTTCAAATATTCATATATTTGATCCAATAAAGATTAATTACAGGAGGAAATCTTATTTGAGCCTCCTTTAAGACTTGTTATTTACCCCTGATTTTATGAAAATCCTAGACTTGAGTCTGATCTTAGGTAGCACAGTGCAAATTTAGTAGGTCCAGTAACACTACACTAATTAAATAATATGCAAGAAAGACTTGAAACTGCTTATTTTATTTTTTGTTACAAAGTTGACACCTTTTATTTAATTAACTTATAATGAAATTTTTAATTTTAAAGATGAATTATTTGAAATTGAAATTTGGTCACATAAAAAAATGTCAATATTTGCAATGTCAGCATTCCTTTCTAGTTACACCCTGCATTACATTTCAAAGTTCTTACAGGACAGTAAACTAGAAATATTTTTTACTTAATTTTGTCTTCAGATCAAAAATAGAATTTATCCCAGGGCAATAGCCAAATTTTGTGTAGTTTCTTAAGATAAAGTTGACATGACATTGAATATAAAACCAATATGTATATCTTTTTTTTTTTTTTTTTCCCCGCTAAGAAAGCTGTTCAGATGGAGTATGTAGTGTTTGTCTACAGCATTACCATTCTTTTTCATGACAGGCTTCAGGTGCAATCAGATTTTAGCAAAAAAATTTTACAATGCTTCTGATCTTTTGAGATTTTTGGCTCACAGAATAGCACATGCTATGCCATTGGATTTTAAACAGCACTCTTACTGGATGAAGAATGACTTTCAGAGAATAAATCATCAACAAAATATGGTTCTAAAAATCTCTTTAGATATGCTTTCACACATAGTTTTTTGGCATAACAGACTTATGACACTATAAATACATTATTGTTCACCACCTAGCTATAGATTTTTTACAAAAAATTTGCCTTAACAATGAAGCAAATAAACCTACCTATTTCACCTCCTACTTTCAGTTAACATAATTCCACAATTGGCAGAAGTAGAAACGTATCTATTTTATTTGGGAAGCTAATGTCAAAAGTGCAATCAAATTAAAAATTAAAACACAGGTGGAACATAAAAACTCTCTTCAACCACCCACTGATAAAATAATTACTATGCAAGTGATGTTATTATCGGGGTTTTTTTTTAATAGAATAGAAAGCCTTAAACTTCAGGTGATTATTAAAATCTTACCCCTACAAGCCCTGTAACAGACAAGAGACATGATTTATTTCAGATCAACCATTTGTTAAGTTATAGGTTACAAATTTCCCTTAGTCTATAAAACTTTATAAATTGTGGAATAGGGTAGTTTAAGATATTAAATAGTTTCCTTGGGAAGGGAAATTGTTTTAAAGAAAAGAATCTATTGTAATGCAAATGGAAGTATAAGTTTCAAAACATTCAGACGAGAATTAATTAAACACATACAGAAAATAGCAAACCAGGTTCTCTTCCCACTCATATTAATTTCATAACAGTATAATCTCATCATGTTTCATAGAATTTTTCCCTATTTGCCATTATATAATAAGTGTGCTGAATATCAATAAGGTACTTTGGTACAGGCAGCATTGCAATACCAAAAGAATGGGGTACTAAATGAAACTAAAAGAATTCAAAATATTATTACCAATGGAGGAAAACTAATTACTACATTCTCTGGAAACTCTCACTAACAAATATCACTGCAGTTAGGAGACAGATACATTAAAAAAAACACAAAAAACAAAAAACAACAACAAAAAAAAACCCACACCAAAAAAATCCCCAAACACTAGATAAAAATAGCCAAGGTTTTGATATTCATGCAAATCCAAAGATCCTTCTTTTTATTTAGTCATTGCTGATATCTATAAGCTGGAAAAATGTTATCATTCAAGATTACCATTCTCCTACTAACTTATTTCTACAGGTATAATATGGTCAACAATAACAACAATATTATATGGTCTATTCTATTTTATATATAATAGCACTCCTTAATAACCAAAGAACACATTCTAATGCTGCTTTAGTTGACCTGAAAGCAATAGAGGGATTGAGTCTGAACAGTAGTAGTACACCAAAGTCATGACTGTCAGGAAGAAGTAGATCCTACAGGCTGTACCTAAGAAATGTTGCATTTGAAAACCAGATAGTTTCAGATTAAATCAAGTAAACTATGAACAGATAAATTCTTAGTTGTTAGCTATTTAATAAGATACTTTCTGTTTTCTCAGAACATAAATTGTTTTGGAGTAGATGACAAAAAGCAATTCAAAGACAGTTTGCATATGCCTTTCCAGCATACTTTAAGGACTGAAGTCATAAGCAAATTTTGCTGCACTGCTGCCTATTTTCCTGTCTAGAGTTTAAGAAAACTAAACATTAAACTACAACAAAAGCTGTTTCTTGGGAGTGTTAGATTTTCTGCAACAGCTTCTTGGAACTAACCCTATACAGAGAAAAACCTCCGTTACCAATGTACACAGTTTCTATATGGGCAGAATTGCAACTACAAAAATAATATGAAGAGATGTAAACAGTACAGTGATTTTATGTGCTTATTTATGTTTTCACTTTAAAGGACAGACAAGACAGGAAGCACCATGGGCATATTTTCATGTACTTCAGATATGGTCATTGTAAACACAGAAGTTGTACATATCCAACAGGACACCAAGATATGGTGATGGCTGTCACGAAGGTCACTGTACTCTCTCAAGCACTGTCCTGAAAATTACAGGATCTCTGCTCAGAACCTATTTCAAAAAAACCCAAACCGAAATTAAAAAGAAAAAAACAAAAAACACAACAAAACAAACACCACCAACAAAGCTACTTTTCAAAAGTGGTAAGGAAAGTTTCCATAAATTAAAGATAAAGAATTGCTACTCTCTTTTAATGCAAAATCCCACTGTGAGATGTCTCATTTATTCTGGCTTGTCTTTTTTAACTTCCTTACATGTAAAACAGAGATAACACTAGCCTCCCCAGGTGCATGAGGGACTAATATGGTGATAGATAAGCAGTTAGTTAACATTCCTGAAACACTATCTAGGTTTTAAAATATTCTAAGATAAATAGAAATAAATGGAATAAGATGTCAATTGTCATCATAGAAAAATCTCGTGGTTTTTAAGCCACTGTTGAATATATTTGTTTACACTCTGGACAGTAGGATATACAACAACGTTGCAGGATTTGATAATGGCACCAGTCTTTTAAATTAGTGAAGTCTAGAGGAACTAAACAGTATTATGTAATTTGTCAGCACAATGGCAGATTAAAAATATGTAAGTCAAGTCATGCTGTGAAAATTTTCCCAAGTCATACACATTGTTGAGTTTTAAATTAACTATGTCTGCTCAGGCAAAAGTCTTGATATGTCACTGCAAGTGAACACACTGAAAACATTAATAGTGCCGAAGTAGCTATAATAGAAATGTCCTCAAAATGGTAAGGTGGGTAAAGAGGGGGACAGAAGAGAATGGAAAATATTTTTTCTGGAGAAATACTAATTTTATTCTTCCAGATATTATTCTGTTCCATTCTATATATTCCAACTCAAAGTGAAACACTTCAGAAATTTGGAGGGCTGACAATGGATGTAGAAATACCTACACAGGTATTTCTAGAAGAACAAAAGATTCATCTGCAAAGATTAAATGCATTTAAATGAGTGCCAAAGAAAACAGAGCCAGGCCATCTCAACCATCTTCATTCAGGAAAGGAAAGTCAGTTGGAATATAACACACAAATCTAATGACAGAGGAGCTTCTTACACAAAGGAAATTTTAACAAACACATATTGTACTTTGGAAGTAGCAAGAACAGAAGGTTATGTCTACAAGACTGGCACAAATGGACACTTTTTTATTCCTTACACATTCTGGCATCTGCATTTTTTTTGATGACACCCTTTCTTCAGTTAACATAAATGTCTCCAGAACTCCTGTTTATCTCTGTTTTCCTGCATCCTGCTTATAAACAGCTTTCTCCTAGAAGACATGTCATTATTTTTGTTCCTTAAATCTTGGAAAATAAAAAGGATTATAATTCTCTCAAAACAGAGTTTCCCCTTCTTTCATTTTTCGTAATATTTTAAGATATTTTGAGCTCTCATAGTTAATAAAACCTTAAGCTCAGAACATTTCGCAACAGCGCAGGCCTCAAAATATTCCCTCTTTGCAAGGAGAAAGCAACTGCTTTCTTGGGCAGCTTAGAAATTGCTTGCTGTTTAGAGAAGCCAGAACTCCTTCTAGCAGTTGATACTTTGACAAAATAATAATAATAATAAATTGTATAGCACACTATCTCACAGAATATTGTGCTTTCTGTGGTTTAAACAGCTATCGGGTTAAAATGAATTTGTGGGGAAGGTAAGGTGTTAGCCTTAAATATCATATGTAAATCTCATACTTTTCTAGAGAAGGAGAAAGACCAGAAGCTGGAAAGAAAATCCAAATATATGATTATCTACATGTCTTTGTGCTTTGGAAGCACAAAGTTTCTGTCTTATACATGTGAAAATAAAGCATGACAGAGATGTTTAGTAGTAAGAAGAGCTGCTGATTCAATCAATTCAGCTGAAGAGACGTTTCAAAAGAGACACCAGGTTACCTGACACGCGCTTCTGGTGCGGACTTCACAGCTTGACCCAAATGAACACCACATTAGGCCAACAGAAGAAAAGAAGTGGGACCAAATATTAGAGTGAATTTGAAGAGCAATTGCCTTGGTCAGTCTCTGACCATAGGCATCTCCTTCAGCTCAATTATGTCTGAGTTACGAATATTTGTCCATCTTCACAAAATTCTTTGAGATTTTCCCCTAAGAGGCTTTTTGTAAAATGTTAAATTCTATAGGGGTCTGCCTCTCCAAAACATGATTACTTTCTTCCAGGAAGGACATGGCCATAAAGAAAGACTGTCTACTTCTGCTGTCACGAAGATATCTAAATTAAGCTGAAGCAGCAAATGGGAGTAGGGATCCCTCAATGAGTGAGAAAATTCACTCCAAAGCAGAAGCCTTCTCTCACAGACAGTGAATGCAAAAGGAGACACATCTTGAAATCCTGGTTTCATCTCAGAATGACTGGAAAATATAGTGCTGACAGCTTTTATTAACGAACTCTTAAGCTAATTTTGGGTGTTTGTAAGTACTTATGTTTTATTTTGGGATGCATACTGATATAAAATGAGAAGAGATGTGCTACTGAATGCAAGAGACTATTTCTGCAGTAAACTGATAGTAAACCCATTTTTTTTCATGGAACTCTCTTCTTTAAGCAACAAGCAGATTAACAAGTCTTGAAAAACTAGGACTATCTAGAAAAAAAATCCCTACTTTTAGCATGAGGGTGAACCCACTCCAGCCCATAAGGAATAAGTAATTAAAAGCAAATATCAAAAGGCAAAAGACACTACAAATGATTACCTAGATTATGAAAGAGCCAGACCAACACTCACACAAAAAACAAGAGATTAATACAAAACTATGAAACTTTTACACTGCACATCACACATTTATCTACACAGCACACCAATGAGATAGGGAAGTATCATTCTCCTGTTTTACAGTTGGGACAATCTGTGGTTCAGCACTTAACAAATTTGCTTTGAATTTTTTCTGCAGCTCATGATCTTGTTGTGGGTCCGTCCCCCACCCCGCTGGAAAAGAGTATCTCAGAGTGCCATTTAATGATCTAAAACCAGAACCTTTCTTATAATAGTTTTTAAAGCCATGCACCTGATTCATTCCAAAAGTACCCAGGAAGAATATAAAAGAAGATAACCATAAAATATCCATTATAGCTTTATCCTACCCAGAGAAAAATATCACTACTGCTTCAAACATTGAAGTTGCATCTTATTGTGGCTGAAAAGCCAAGTAAGCATAAATTTGGATTTGTATTCAGGAGAAAAATTAATTAGTTATATAACTAAAACAGCTAATCACACCTATTCTCAGCGTGGTAAAATAGATATGCCACTGACTAACTAACAAAAATCTAATATTTGATAACTAAAAGCAATTTCAAATTCCTTTTTTTGTATGTTAAGTTAAACTGTTTTGTGTTGTATCACATTTTATACATTTTAATGTATCTGCTATTAAATGTAATGATATTAACCTACTCAAATAATCACTTCAAATATATAAATTTTATATGCAAATAAAAGTGCTACAAAGGATAAAAAACTGGTAAGAATTTTAAAAATACATTTTAAAATACTCATCAAACTGAATCTAATAAGAACCATCCATCACTCATGGAATATAAATCTCCAAAGTTATTTTACTCAGAATATAGAAGGTACACAATTAAACATATATAAATGGATTATAAGCCATGGAAGAGTGTCTAACATTTGACTAGAAAAGTCTTAAAAATAATAATATAATGCAAAACTTCAAAGAAAGATTTTTAATTTACTAGTAGTGAAAAGGTAATGTTAGCATTTAAATCAGAAAAAAAAATTGTATTAAATAATTACAATTTACATCAGAAATTTACATTAAAATTCTTAAAACTTTAACCTGTGAGAACATCAAGCAGTAGAGCAGCTTTTACTTTCTCTAAGATCTGATTTTGTAGACAGTACTAGAAAAGATAAATACTTAATTCAGGTTAGTTCATTATTTTTCGTAACATAAACCTATGAACTAAATTAAGTTAAACCAGATAAATCACCCATTGCTTAAGGATCAAGCTTTGAGAAGAAAAATATTGACACACTGTTTGGGGAAAAAATTTACTGCTGTCAGCATTAATGAACCCATGATGGTTTTACCACTGGCAGTATTGGAGATGTCATGTAATACATAGATAAAGGGCTTTGGAGAAGATTTCACTTCATGCTTGGGACCCCTTCTCAGCCCTGATCTCCAAAACAACTGGCTGCCAAATCCACAGACTACACAAAGCAAAGGTTGGCAGCCACCTTATTGGTGACACATAGCTAGTTTGCTGTGTGTTCAGAAAGGGAACAGGATGGGGTTACTAAGCAAATAATTTAAACCATTTGGTGGAGTGTTTAATCACCAAATTAGGGACTGCAAGAGGAAAGGGAATAAAAAGCCCAGTATTTTGCCATTTCATTGAAAGAATTTAGTGACAGTGATATCAAAACTATTTAGTATGCATTTTCAAAACAGTAGTAGTCTCTCTCTGTTTACATTGTACATTCGTGAAAGTGTGTATTGAGCAAAACAGACTATATAAACCAAACTTTTTACAGCATTCCTTTTCCTTGTTGAGATTGTAATTTAATCCTTGGTTTTCAAACACCTATACATTAAAAATTAAGTGTGAATATTCTGTTAATTTTAGAATTAAAATTAGGGGGTTTTGTATTCATTTGAACTTATTGTCCACATAATCCCAAAGAAATCTCTTAAATTGTATTCATTCTGAGTAATATTAGTCATTTTTTTTTCCACAGCTGATATTCATCTAGTACCATTGTAATTATTCTGCATTTGATTCTGACATATTTAACAGCAATTTATTTGGTGAAAACGGAAACTGTCATCTCAACCTGATGACAAAGGTCAACATTTTTATTTTAAAAAACAAATAGAGGCTGAGGAAAAGAAAACGATGTTTCTAGGTTCTTGAGAAGTTTTCAGCTTGCACATACTCCTTCTAATATCTTTTTTTTAAAACACATACAGGTCATAATTGCACACCCTACGAATCCAAGCAAAATTTTGCTCTTCATTTTGTTTTGTGTTTGGTTGTTGATTTTTTTTTCCCTCTTACAGAAGTTATTATTCAGAGAGCACAAAAGTCCTATTACATCCTTCTTTTTTTCTCTATCTTTTATAGGAAACCTACAATCACAATAGTGTGAGGAGCACAGTGGGGAAAGCCCCACCACATTGATTCATCCCACGTCTCTGGAGTGAATAGGTCCACTTCCCAGTGTTTTCCATATGCTCATTCCCACAGAGTGCCTGCCTGGGGATATCTAAAATAAGATTGCGCAGAATCACTATTTCAGTCAGCATGAGGCTTGTAGCCAAACCCCACAAGAGGCAGCAACTCAGCTCCTCTATCTCCAGTAAGCAGTGTTGACATTTGGTAAATTGGAGCACATATGACTTAACAGAACCATGAGGAATATCAAATACATCGCAAATTGGGGTGTGGGGTTATTCTGCTTGGAAAACAAGTCACAAAGTGAAAGTAAGTTTACAGTTGTGGGAGTATGGAAAAGGCTGTGATGCCATGAGAAACAATAGGACTAAGCAATTCCAGAGTAAACAGTCACCCAAAACAAAGGAAATAGATTGCAGCCCCATGGTTTGAGATTCACAGGTTTGGAGATGATTACATAAAATAAGTTTGGTTTAAACCATACTTAATTATTTTTCTCCTCATAGCGAGCCAACTGTATAGGATTAGAAAAAAAATCTGTAATTAAAACCTATGGAAAGCCTGCATACATCACTAGAGCAGCAACCCAGCAGTACAGGTGACAGAACCAGGGGTCCTTGCAAACACAACCTATAACTGAGTTGCCACTGCAGGAGTTGCCTGACATCTTTCTTTCCAAAATACAAGATATGGAACCTAAAGCAACATGTGCCATGCAGGAGTCACAGGATCTGTGTTATCAGTGCCAAAAAAGCTCAGTGTGCTTTTCCTTTTCCTTTAACGGAGCAGCACTGGCGAGGGTTATGAATACCAGTGCTGAAGAGGACTGATATTCATCACCCAGGCCCAACAAACCTCTCCTGGCTGGACTTGAAGGTCCCTCGCAGGCCTGTTCTTCCTTTGGATCAAGTGTTTCCATTCCCAGACAAGCTACAGCCAGGGAGCTCTGCTCTTCTCACACCTACCTGTGATCAAACATAGGAACTTTGCCAGTCTGAGGAATGCAGCTGCCCACTCACTCTGGCTGTATGTCAGAGAGCCATGGTAACGCAGTTTAGTGGGGATGCCATCATCTCACAGTCAGACAATGGACTATTTTTTTTTTTTCACTGCCATGAGCAATGATATTCTTAGAGAGCTGTGAATTTACTAACCAGCTTTCAGTTAGGCTTTAGAGCCACTTTTGTGAGTTACTAACATGTATTTTAAGGTGCTGTTCTAAAACACTCACACTTCTGCATAAGCGAGGAACACTGAAACATAAATTATGGTAAAAGAAAAATCTGTAGTAAAATAGAAAGAAAAAAAAATAGACTGTAATTAATTTGAACGTGAGAAAAGAATTTTTCCTAAGGTGAACTGCTGGAAGAAACTGAAAAGGAAAGATGATTATTTTCTCCTGTATTTCTCAGTATAAGACCTTTAAGAGAGTAAAGCCTCTGAGAAGAGGGGAAAGCTTTTGTCTTTAAGGCAAATTCTCTTACACTTGATGATGTGGCACAAAGACATTCAGGTAGCTACTCAAAAGAAAAAAATGCTCTGGGGAAGAGAAGAAATGTTTTTTTTATCATGGGTTCCCCTCCACCCTCTAATTTCACTTACAGACTGACACCTCCCCGAAAGAGAGAAACACACTATTGGCATTAAATGAATTATTTCAGATTTCTTTTGATAATACAGAGTAAATTCTCAGCTGAGTTAAAGAAAATCTACTGGGTTTGTTTAGGTACCATACTGCTCTTTAAGAGTATTTATACATGGAATAGAAAGTATTATTTAAAAATATATACTTGTTAACTTAAGAGAATCCAATTTCCCTAAAGAGTCAATATAGTTTCATAGAATCTGTGGTCAGGTAATCTGCTACTGTCAATGAACTAAGTTATTATAATAATTATTAAATTATGTTATTTTCATTTGAATGGTGAAGTCGTAGAGGTTTTCCCAGTTGTGGAGTTTTGCTTCAGTCTTGCATTTGTCATGGCTGTTAGAATAATAAATAGAATGATTCTGACATAAATTAGACTAACACAAAATATAGGAGATATCCTCCATGTTTAGCAAATAAAGTCAGAAAAAATTACCATTATGGTCTTCTATTATTTTTTGTGTGATTTAATGTTATACCTTTTTCAGTGATTATTTCTGTACTTGCCTCTTTAAATCTTTCCCACAAAAAATAAAAATAAAGAGTTTGCACTTCAATGTCTTGGCAATATGCTTGTCACAATGCAAAAGAAAGATCTAAGTGAATGGTTTCCTTTGATATCTGTATCTTATAGTATTTTGCCACATCTAGCAGCGTGAAAAATAACAAATAAAAAGCTCTATGTTAAAGAAAAAACAAACAAACAAACACAAAACCAAAAACCAACCACCAAAACCTTGTGGTACAGAATAAAAGAAAAGGTGACATTCTTACCAAGTATTTTGTGAAAACAAATTTTCAACATTAGATTCCAAATTTACTTCCAAAGAAAAATTAATCCTGTCTGGTGAGGAATATATTTATTTTTTTTATTTATGGGAAACGAAAATGCTATTAGGACAATTAAAATTGATATCAGTATGTCAACAATCAAAACAAACACCATTCAAGAAACCTACCACAGTGTGGTACTTTAGTGTGTCTATGCCCACAATGCCCAATTTTAAACTTCTGACAGAAGCAGCAAACTGACTGTTTACAAATAATTTTGCTCTGAAGTCGAAGGCATCCCAAGATCATGAAGGAATAGTTATTTTTTTTTAAATAGGTATACTCATTATTATTAATAAACAAATCAAAAAGACACAACTTTTCCATAGACACTCATCTGTATTATGAAAACACAGTTTTAATTGTATGTTAAGAAAACAGAGCTCCAAGTTGTTGAGGAAGCAACATGCAATGGCATTTTTACACTCAAGTAAAACTCTTGTTAAGGTCAATTTATTCCAAATAGAAACATTGCTCTAACACACAACTTTTTAATGTTTTTGGACTTTAGGAGTAAACTTCAACAGAATCACTTTCTTCCTAAGATTAGAGACCCTGTCATTAAAAGCAAACAAACAAACAAAATCCACTCCCCCACCCCACCCCCCAAAAAAAGCAATCCCAATTTATTTAGAAATACAGAAAATTGTTTAGGTGTCAGGAATTACTTCAGCGTTAAGGTTGCATTCATGCTTCTATTATTAGCATACCTTATTACCTACATCATTAATTTTTTTGTTAAAGAATTCACCTGAAGATGAGTAAGATGATTTCCACACCTCATTCACTTTCATCATCACAATCCTGTCAAACAATTAACTTTCAAATTAGAACTTGATAACACAACTTTTTGAAGAATTACCATACAGGCTATTTGTAGTTCTTTCCAGCCTTGAACCTCTAATGGTAACCATTACAAGATACCTGAGGACAACATAGAATAAAATTTAGTTACAGAACAATATTCCACAGAGGAAATATCTTCATAAAGACTATAGAATTAGAAAAGGGAGCAAAATTAAACTTAATAGGCAATTACCCTTCTTTCAGGAAATGTTTTTGTAAAATCTGGTCCAATACCATCAAAAATCTTGAATTGTTAACAGAAAAGAAAGGAACATGTTAAAAAAAACCCCAGAAAGTACCTTTTAATCTGAAAAATTAGTCAGATGTTAATGCCACTCATAATAACAAGATAATAATGCTAAATTTATTGGGTTTTGATGCTGGTAAATAAATCTTATTTAGTTTTTGATTTAACAGTGATAAGTCTGTTGAAAATAAAGGTGACAGAATAGAAAATTCACAAAATAAACAAAAAAAGAATTTATTCAGTGCATGAAATTAATCCAATTAAGTGCATTGATATTTTTAAAACAACATTTTTTTTCACTACTGTAGACTATTAATTGGGAATAAAATACAATGGAGACAAATTCCACCGTGAACAGGATAAAGAGGATTATTTTCTTAAAATAAAATATTAAATTGTCAAAGCCGTTATGAGGATTCTTAATTCTAAGTCAATGTGGATCTGACATATCAACACGACAAATAGTCTTCTGGAGGAACAATGAGTAAAATATAACCTTCTAGGGCTGCAGGCCACTGGAAATTGTTCAAAGGAAAGGAAATTTCTTCATGGAAAATATGGTTATTAGGGCAGAATCTGAAGGTTGCAGTTCATATTAGCCTTTCTTGTTCATACAGAGAATATATGCCCCAGCCCAAATGCATCAGGTAAATTATGAATACCTATGAATCAATAAAAATAGCAACATAGGCAAGAGTGACATGAAATAATTGTCTTCAGTCTGGCTTTGTTGTCTTTTTATTTCTAATATTCTGGGCTGCCAGCACACACTGCTGGCTCACGTCCAGCTTTTCATCCACCAACACCCCCAAATCCTTTTCCTCAGGGTTGCTTTCCATTCATTCCCCACCCAGCCTGTACTTGTGCTTGGGATTGCCCCAACCCAGGTGCAGGACCTTGCACTTGGCCTTGTTGAACTCCATGAGGTTGGCAGTGGCCCACCTCTGCAGCCTGTCAAGGTCCCTCTGGATGGCATCCCTTCCCTCCAGTGTGTCGACCGTACCACGCAGCTTGGGGTTATTGGCAGGCTTGCTGAGGGTGCACTGAATCCCACTGTCCATGTCACTGACAAAGATGTTAAACAGTACCAGTCTCAATACTAACCCCTGAAGAATGCTGCTTGTCACCATTGTCCAGTCAGACATCGAGCCGATGACCACCACTCTCTGAGTGAGGCCATCCAGCAAGTTCTTTATCCACTGAGCAGTCCATCTGTCAAATCTATGCGTCTCCAATTTAGAGATAAGGTTGTCATGTGGGATGTTGTCAAACGCTTCGCACAAGTCCGGTTAGGTGACATTGGTTGCCCGACCTTTATCCACCAACGTCATGACCCCATCATAGAAGGCCACCATATTCATCAGGCATGATCTGCCCTTGGTGAAGCCATGTTGGCTGTCATCAATCACCTCCTCATTCTCCATGTGCCTTTGCATGATTTCCAAGATGTTCTGCTCCGTGATCTTGCCAGGCACAGAGGTGAGACTGGTTCCCCGGATCCTCCCTTTTTTCCTCTTTTTAAAGATGGTGGTTACATTTCCCCTTTTCTAGTCAGCGGAAATTTCACCAGACCGCCACCATTTCTCAGGCATGAGGGATAGAGGTTTCACAACTTCATCCGCCAGTTCTTTCAGGACCCGCGGATGTATTTCATCAGGTCCCATGGACTTGTGCACCTTCAGGTTCCTTAGGTGTTCAATGAAAAAGGAATTTAAGAACTTAGGAATTCAAGATATCAAACATTTTTTGCTTGGTATCTTGAATTCCAGACTATGAAGAGAACCAGAGATTCAAGCTAGGAACTTGAATCTACCAATCACAGCATGACAGAAACCAAACATCAACCTCTTCAAATAGCTTCCAGTATTCTTTTATCAGACGATGTAACATCAGGCACCAACTGCTCCTTATTATGCAGAAAATACACAGGACAAAACAGAAAACCAAATCACTGACTGACTCCTCCTATTCCTCCAACAAGACCCTTCAAGTTTTCCATATATTTTGATTCCCGAAATTCTTGTAGCTTTCCTCAATAGTCACCTACAGAACAGGGGCAAAGCAATGCCAATGATCTGACTGAATTCTCCTTTACCAGAGTCATAACAGATCTAACAGCCCGTGTTTTTATAGCCATCTTCTACAAGAGCCTTAGAAGACTGATAAATTATAACCGGATGATATAAAAGCATGGAAAATGAAGAGAGACTTGTCTTTCATTCCTGATTTTCCCTAATGACTCTGACATCTTCTCTGGTAATAGGAATATCTAATACAGATATATGACTCAAGTTCTATTGTATATTTGATTTTTTTCAAGAATTTAAGAACTAAAATCCTCTATGTTCTTTAATAATACATTTCAAAATAACAGAGAAGTGAATTACACTTTTGTACATGCTTTCTTAATAAGAAGTTCTTAGGCTATTTCCAAGGACATACCTGGGTATGACCATGGGATGACAGAACAAGGGCATTTTCTTGACATATTGTGTGTCAAAGCATTAGGCATTTCCTCCTGAAGATCAGCTCAGCACAAATGAATCTTACACGTAACCTGAATTCAAATCCTTCAATGACTTAATATTACACACCCTGTTTCATGTCACATGAAAACCGTTTTTGTGTATCCCTCTAGACCAGGGCAGCAATCACCTTCCCATTATCACTTTAAATTATACTTTGGAGATGATCACTTCCTTTCTGGATTGTTACAACTTTGAGGAGTAGGGCGGTGTTTCCCCTCCAGTATTCCTCTATGTAAAGAGGTCTTAACCACAACTCAGAAAAAGATCACAACCATACACATTCTGAAATCATTAGGCTGTTTCATCACTGAATATCAAGACCTATAATAAATTATAAGACCTAATAAATTATTTGTTATAGTTTGCTGAAAAATGTTTGCCAGAATTTCAAACTGTGATGAATAAAGCCCTAAAGGTCACAAGATTAATGATGTTTGTCTACACAGATTACTTTTCATCATGAACTTGAAAGTCTCCAACAGTTTTCCAATGAATAGAAAGCCAGGCAAAAACAGCCAAGGAGGAAGGAAAAATCCCAGAAGTCAACAAGCAAACCAGAAGTCTTAGATATTATCAGCGTTGACTCAGAATTAGATTCAAGAACTACTGAAACATGAGTTAATAAAAGCAACAGGACTAATGCACTTTGTGATGTACACAGGATGAAACTGAGACTGGAGTGGGAGGAAGGGAATTGACTGAGCTCAAATGCAGCACTCCTCTCTCTCCCTTTGGGAAAAATAGAATTTGAAAGATTAGAACAGGAAAAGAGATGTAGAAGGAGGAAAGCAGTAGAGAAAGGTATTTTTTACCAGAAGAGCAACAAGTATGTCTCCCCTCAATAAGAATTGAAACTAACAACTAAAGAAATTCTTTCTAGTTTAGTGCCAAAATGGTGCATAAAAACAACAACTGAATTATGAATGAAGGCTCTCAACAGCATGAAAGTGGATTTTCTTGTCTTTTCAAAAAACCCTCAAGAGACAGCACACAATCTTCTGTAATGCTGTCCCAAATGGTGACGTGACTTATGGACTTGGCAAATATGCACAGCATGACCAGGCATGTGATACTTCAGGAAAAAACAGTCAAAAGAAAGGAGAAAATGAAAACAGCTACAGGGATACATACAGAGAGAAAACCTGTAAGGACATCAACAGCCTAAGAGAAGATTTGCAACACAGACAGTGAAAAAGCTAGAAACTTCAAGATCAAAACATCTTGTTTAGTGAAGCACCACATTTTTTTCAGTTGAAATTAAAAAAGACAATCCATGTTACTGTCTACTTCCATGATTAAAATCAAGTTATTAAATTAACGATGAGGTATTACAAGTTCCTAAAGGCAGAATAATTTTAAGTATTTTTTTTTCTTCAAGAAAGGGGAAAAAAAAAAAAAAAGAAAAAGAAAGAGATTTGATTGAGTGTTCTGAGATTCTAACTACTCAGAACTGCATTGAAGTTTATTGCCCAAAATCAATCTTTAGGTAAAAACATGGAAACAGAGGGCACAATGAGGAGAGGAACTGTAAATATCTCAACAAAGGTGCTAGCGTCAACTGATATCAGATCCGAGGCAAAGCTGCCCAAGCCATGTACAAAACCAGACACATAAGGAGAATTCACACTGTCTATGGGACTAGACACTTACTTCAGCTTGTGAATAGAGTTGGAGAAGCTCATTTGTATTTGGTGAACCATTTGACTGGACCAGAACCGAAGATATTAGGCCCCCTTAAGGGCTCCACTGATACGTTAGACTCCTGAGCAAAACATTTAATTCCCTTGTGAATTTTATTCCCTTTTTTTGCTGCTTCAAACACACAGACAAAAGTCTTCCAGAGCCACTGTTTTATTATGTATCATGACAGTGTCACATAAGCACAGTCTTGGCTTAAATGTCCCCAGTCAGAATTAGCAATTTTGAGTACAGAACACATTTAGAGCAGGGTAGACATCCAGCAAGTAGAGGACAATATGTGGAGATGGTCATGGTCCAGCTGACTTTAGGCTTAAAGAAAGAGGAGCAGGAGCAAAGATGACAAAGGATGCACGAAAGAAAGACAAACCCTTAGCAGCAGCATTTTGCCACTTTTAATAGTTACTATTCCAGCCTCCAGGGAAGTTCAAGTAGCATACTTAACCTCCCCTTTGGGAAAGGAAAACACAAGCCAGCACACAACCCTCGAAAGATTCCCAGTGTCTGCTTTAAATGGTTTCCATAATACAATCAGTAATGCTCTTTCCCTGTTCCTTTTGTTTCCAGGTTCTTTTTACTCCCCTTAAAACAAATCATGAGTTTGATTATTTTAGCAAATTACAACAGCAATTTTTATGCTTTTTCCTTCCATCTTCAGTGAAGCATATCATGTCCAAGATTAACACAGCCTGATGCACAATAGAACATTACAAAAATCATGTATCTCTTTTCCCTAAGACTGCTGCCACCAACAGCAGACTTGAGTCTGCCAATTGTAATTACAGCTCTAGGTTTTTATTGTCAAATACATTTCCCAGATAAATGGTTCTTGCCTTTTCAATGATTTTGACTGATGGGCTGAGTGTGGAGTTATCTTTTTTTTTTTTTTTTTTTTTTTTTAAAGCTGGAACATATGGGATAATGCAAATTCTCTTGCCTTTCTACAGGCTATACAAAGCCTTTTTACAAATGTATTTTTATTTTTAGTGCTTTTCTCTTATCTGTATGGCTTATTTTACATGAAACTACACTGCTTTGCAACAAATCAGATTCAAGTGTGTCATTTGTGAGCTACATACAAAGACAGCAGTAAGAGCATTAATCTGTTCTTTTCAGCATACTTGGTCTCAAAAAGCTCCCACAACCCAGCATTAACAAGTTATTTATTTCATTCACCATCTTAATGGGTGAAAAAAAATTAAAATTATGATTGCTTGTTTGTTAATGAAAGAGTGCTGTGGTTAACCACCGGAAAGACTATTAAGCATCATAAATTTGCCCTTGAAATTTGACACTTTTAATATCTCATCTGACAAGCCATACTAGCAATGCAGAAGAAAAAAAGATCAATAAAGGTTTCACCTAACTCCCAGTTAGAAAATTTCAGGGTCTTGGGGAAGAAAACAAAAATTAAGTAGAAAGGATAAAAATATTAAATCAGATTATTGAACAGTGAAAGATTACATGGGTTGTGTTTTCAGTCTTTTATGATGCTAAGTAGGCTGCCTTATAAAAATATGGACCTATGTATTTTTTGTATGTATTGCCTGTATTTTTGTTTACCTATCAGTGAACCTGCAGATCCTCACTAGATTAACAATTATCTTAACGATGGAAAGCAAAAGAAAGATTTTTGAGGTTAATTTGCCACTCTCTGTGTTTTCCTTACTTCCTGTATAGTGAACCTTGCAGAAGGCATTGTATTGAGCAGTTAGTGACACCATATTTTTTCTATTGTTCCTTGTACGCATGGCTTGAGCGGCCAAGGTGTGCAACATAGTCATCTTGATCTGGAGACTGCTGTACATGAAGGAGTTGGTGATCCACATCACATTAATCTGAGCACATACAGACTGGTGTGCAGTGCATCCAGTGTGCCCTCCAGGCTGTGCTGCATAAATCCCTTGGCTGGAAGGCAAACTCAGGCAGCTTGTCAAAACAGAGGAACCTGCAGGCAGCTCCCACTTGGATACCAGAAGTTCCATCAACTGCATGACCTCACCTTTATCTAGAAGTGCAGCAAGTTCTCATGAAAAAATGCTTTACCAATAGAATTGTTGCCTTAAAACAAAAACAAAATCCCAAACCAAACAAAACCCAAACCAACCAAAAAAACCCAAAACAAACCACAAAAAAAAAAACCAAAACCCACAAAAAAAACCCCAAACCCATATATTTTATTTATGTATACATAAAGTAGCTAAAAGGATCAGAAATGATGAACCTCTCTCATTGGACAGGCTTCTCTGGAGCCTGCCATGAGAAATCCATTTGTTGCCTGTCTGTGTGATGACGCATGAACATGTTGTGTCCAGCATCTCAAGGGACACAAAATTTATTCCCTATATATAGTCATCTGTTTCTATTTTATTTAAAAAAAACCCTACTTTATTAAGATATTTGTTATTGGCCCATCTCTCTTTCACACCACACCTCACCTCACCACACGTCCCCCCCTCCAGTGCAGAACAGTCTCTGAGGATAAAAAGTTGCTTTGCCAGCAGATAACATTCCCAGCTACAGATATCACTATATTCCCTGCTGATTTAACATCCTGCCCCAAAACTTTTAACTATCCAAATCCAGATTGGTGAAGTCTGCAATTAACATTGGAAACAGTCTTGCAAAGAAAGAAGGCTAATGCTATGGTATAAACTTACTGTCATGGCAATCTGGAACATATGACATTAATGCATTGGGGAGCAAAGTCAAACTTCCAGGTAAGACTTGGGGTTTAGAAGTAATGTTTCAAAAGAGCACCAGCCCTGGTATCTGGCCAGGTGTAACCTAATGCAGATATAGGAAATGCCCAGGAAGGAGGGAGATCTTAAGTGACATCACTCTCTGAGGCTTGGTCCCAGCATTCTGCAGCACCTATACACACTTCCACTATGTAGAACTGTCAGTGCTGAACTTGCTGACTTGGAGGGAGAAGCCTATGGTCTGTCTGTCTGCACAGCGGAGAACTGGCCGTTGGAAGCCAGAGAGTAAATAGAAGAATAGATTTCCACCAAAATTTAGGGTTTGTGCATGAAACTGGAGCCAAGCTGCTTGACAGCATCAGGACTAAGATGCTTCTAGAGCTGAAGAAAAAGAAAATTTTAAATTATAAAAATTACTATGGATGTAAGAATGCTCACAGGTTTTCAGTAGTTGGCAAAATATTGAACATTTAAGTCCTACACTTAAATAAAATCAAGGAAACTAAAACTCAGTTCAGGAATTCAAGTCCTTTCACATATTCAGACATATATGTATAAAACAGATACACCAAATATGTTGAAAGTACTGTAGTAATGTCAGTAAACATCAAGTTTCCCTGTACAGATTACATATCTTGAGAAGCTCCTGTTCACACACCTTTTATGCATTGATTACATTAAAAATAGAAAGCTTACAAAGACTACATGCCCTGCTTCCTAATACTATAAATACTGTAAACGGTAAGACCTATGATTATTCTCACCGATTTCTCTAATGAGACTGGGATTTTAAATACCATGAAAGCCATTTATGACAACAGATATTACAATTTACGTATGAAACATCAGTATAGATTAGAATATAGGCTGATTCATGGAGTTTATGAAGTTTATAAACTCTTTCAGTTACTTGGCAAAGTTTATGTTCTCTGCAAACACTTCATTTCATGTCTCACAGCTCTTACAGAGCACTGAAAATAATGTCAGTACTACTATCTCCAGAAAATCATGAATGCTATGAGACAAAGATGTAACCATAACAATATTTTTGGCACTATCCAGACTGTCAACCTAGCCTCCCTATATGATGTGGTGATTTTTTGTTTGTTTGTTCCTCTCCCCATCTCTGAGGTATGAGATTATTTATAAGGTATAAAAAAAAAGATGCAGATGCCAAATCCTAACTTCTTTGCAAAGCTCAGGTCTATGATTGAGTAAGACTCAATTAACTGAAAAAGAATTGATGATTCCATTCTTGAAGATGCTACAGAAGTGAAAAAGCAATTTTTGAAGGAACTGAAAAGCCTGTTAGAATTTCAAATCCAAAAAACATTGTAAACCAGCATCCATTTTTCTGATTTTCAAAATATTTGCATTATATACGTAGCTTTATTCTGCTGTAAGACTAACTTATGCAAGAAAGACAAAAAACTAATTTATTGGAGAAAACTAAGATTTTCTTTTATTTACCTCAATTATTTCAAAAGAAAGTTTGTTTCTAGAGAGTTATCTAGTCACGCAAACATGTCACCCTATACACCTTTGCTCACATGAATAGTTCTAGTACTGATTTTACTACCAAAAGTAACAAAACGATGTGATGCAAAAATAATGCTAAGATGATTTTGGAAGGAGAGGGACTGAACTAAAGATAGTTTAGATTTTCCTCAAAGTCCTTAATACAGCAGCCATACACAAAAGTAGATAAGACTGAAAATTGTCATGCAATATATAGCCTTCCCGTCTCTGACTAAATCAGGATTTACAACCATTTTTATTGATAAAAACAAAATTACTATTAGCAAGACAACATATAATGGTCAGGTTCCCACTCAGTTATAACAAATTACAAAACCCAAATAAAAAACAAACACTGTAGACACAATAAATACACAAACAATACATGATAATCACAATAGAAAATAAAAGTATAATTAATGTGTTTATAATTACTCTGATAAAATAAACAAAATAACCAATAAGTACATTTCTAGCCACCAGTAAAAACAAAGCAAAATATGTGACATTATTTTCATTCTTTGTCATTCCTGTATATGATCTTCCTTATAAAATAGGACTTAAGACTCAAAGCATCATGAGAAATGTGAAGCTCCTAGGTAAGTGTACTTGGAACAGAATTTCAAACAAGCGAAAGGAACCCATCATCACCAAACTCGAGATATTTTATTTTCTGATTATTTTATTTGATGACACTGAACCCAGCAATGCCTTTTATAGAGGACTGATACAATGAACAGATAATATGAAGGAACCACTTTTAAAATTGTATTTTTTTACAACAAAACAAACTAGAATATACAAAATGAGATTATCAGGTATTTGAAGAATTTACACACACTCCAGAATTAAAATTAGACTTTTAAAATTATTATTAACTTACTGGAATAAGTGAACTATCCTGGACTATAATGCAAAGGAAGGTATAATTTCTGACAGCCATTTCTAGAGACAGGAGAGTGGCCTGGGTGAGTTTCAGTTCAAACCAATTTCGATACTTGGTTTTCTACAAATGTGATAATTTTAACCATATTTTCTCATTTAGAAGATTTATAATCAGATGTCTTCAATAATCTTTTTTTTTTTTTGAGTAATCATGCCAGTCTTAAGGAAAATTATAAGAAAACACCCAAAATTTGAATTATATCAGTTATGATGAACAAACATTGACATTAGTTTTATTACTGAGTAAATCTATTTCTACTTTTTTTGAACAGATGGGTGGTGGGTTTTTTGTGGGTTGGTTTGTTTGTTTGTTTCCCTCCCCCCATTTCTTTGAATGGGTTTGGATGTAATTCAAGAATTAATTCCTGTATTGAAGCCATGAGGAAAGGATTAAAAAAAATAACTTTAAAATCAGGGGAATGAACATTTTCTTCCTGCTACATAGTTCAATACAGAAACTTATTACTTTGGTATGAAAGGGACTAACAGTCATGGGAACATCCTCTCCAATGCAAAATTTTAAATTAATCAGGGCATAGCACAAAAATCTAATAATCTTGTGAAAACTTATGAAAAATATTGAACAGATTGTTTGTTGTATAGATTTTTTTTGTAAGAAAACTTACAATAGAAAAACAAAGACTATTTATATTTGTTGTCACTAAAAATGAGATATTTCCTTACAATATGATTTATGTTTTTACATCCACTGAGAGATGAATAAATAGTATTTCCGTGTCACAGGAAATACCTTTTAATGTAATGAGAGAGCAGCATGTCTGAGAAGTCCTTGTTCTAAGCGTAAGGGACAGCAGTAAAGGGAAATGCACAACAGCAAATACAGTTGTTCTCCCTTCCCTGCTGGGAAGGGTCAGAGACTGGAGTGCTGGATTCCATAACTGAATAAGCTTTCATTTTCCTCATTAGTACATTAACTAGGCAACTTCTTTTTTTTTGTTTTCTCTTTCCTTTATCTATTTATCTAATATTAGTTGGGAAACAATAGCATTCCTTATTTCCATTTGTTTTTACTGATCATAACACTTATACAAGGAAAAGATTAAGGTTTACTTAATCAGAAATCCAGAGACAGATTCATTTCTTGCCTAAATCAAAACAAGTGTCCATTAGATTACTGCATGGCAGGAGGGTTGCATATTAGCCAGAAGTATGTTTTTACAAGGCTTTATGACTTATTTTATCAATTACACATATTGTTTGTAAAACATCACTTAACCATATATATTACCATTGCTGGGGATGATTGCTATTGGTCTCAAATCACTTTGTTGGAATTGCATCAGCGAATTCCATTACTTGTTATAATGTTTATTGTTAACAATCTGTCTTAACCTTACTCTTCATTACTAACAAAAAGTAATTGCAGCTTACAACTCTACATTAAGAGAAATTCCCATCTGTAAATTAATTTCTAAACAAGGTCAGTATAACCTTTCACATTCAGATTTTGTGTTGTCAACAACGCAATTTGCTTGTGCCAAACAAGCTGAGTTTTCCCTACTTTTCTGCACAGTTAAGACACATGAATATAATCAGCCTTCCCTTATTCTGAGCTTCAATAGATCCTAATGCTTTAAAGTAGATGTCTAAAGAGTGCAAATATTTCACTGTTCATTTGCATCAGTGCTAGAGCTACAGGCTACAATGCATTTCACACAAGTAAGAAGGTCCCTCCTCCAAAGACCTCACGGAAGGAGATCAAATATTACAATAAAAACAGCAGCAGCAGTGGAGCTGATAGCTGCAATGAATGGAGCTGGACTCTATCTTAGGGATTTAAAGCAAAAACACAATCTACAGTTGAGTATCAATGAAAGGTACAAGATCACAGAAACAGACAGCTTTGTTAATGGGACTTTGATATTGTGACAGAACTCATGGGGATAAAGGTAGAAAAGTCAGAGGCAAAGTACTTGAGGCATTGAATAGAGAGAAAGTGTCATCTGGAGGCAATATGAAGTCCAGCTCAAAGGAACAAGAATGAGGTAGTGTAACAAGGAGGATTGAAGTAACAACAGTAGGAGGAAAAGTCAAAGAGCTTCAACAGTTGTTCAAAGATTTCATAGTCTATTTTCAATTAATATACCTTCCATGAGGCATAAAGACAGAGTTTGTCAAAATAGAAGTTGTTGACATTTTGGTTTGTTGGGCTGGGATTTTTTGGTGTGGGTTTTTTTTTTGTTGTTGTTGGTTTGTTTGTTAGTGGTTTGCTTTTTTGTCTGTTTGTAACTATATTTTCAATTTTATTAAGTGCTCACCTTAAAAAGTAAAAATTGTACCAGTAGGACAATAGAGAAACTAGGACAACTCTAGAGTGGGGAAAAAAAAAAAAAAAAGCTATGACTTGTTAAAAACCAGTCCCATTTAACTATTGAAGCTTTAAAAAATACTTTTTAAAAGATTCAATTCTTTGCCTCACTTTGCCTCCAGCCTTTCATTTTGGAGACACTTTGCTTTTACCCACGAATTTTGTAGTCAAGGAGCTGTACTGATGTTTCTAAATGTAGAAACAGCAAGCAAACTATGAAAACAGGTTTTGAAGGAAGAAGCAAACAACAACCGCAGTAAAAGACTCCTTCAGTTCTATAGTTCAGAGACTTTCACCATGCTAATAGTTCCTAATTTATCTTCCTGAAATGCCTTAACATTAGCCATACAAAGTAATAAGGGGAGGAAAACTTTTCTAAGTAATGACAATCATTGACTAAACCATTCTAAATAAGTTTTTGACAAGAGTTTACAGGCTATATCAAATTAGATGAAGTTATTTAACTCCTCTATGCTGCCTTTATTTCTCAAGTAATTCCATAACACCATCTCCTGTCTAAAATCAGAAAAAGGAATAATTCTTTCTACAGAGCCAAAAGAAAACCGAATTAACCTTCACAGATTTCAGCAAGAATTTGAAAATCAAATTTTAGTGGAACATGAATAGTATTCTGATGCTGAGCAAACCACTTGTTTACAAACCCTAAAATCAAGAGAATAAAGAGAAATAATGGAAAATACTGCAATATCATGATTAAAAAGAAAACAACAACAACCTATCACAGCTATAGCAAAGATAAAAATGTGAAAGTAAGAATGTGAAATAGAAGAGGCTTTTTTCTTTTCCTATTAAGTACACAGTAGATATTAAACCAATAATTCATAATAAACCGAATAGCTCATCTCAGGAAAGCAAGAAAACAAAACAGCAGGAAATAGGACATTATGCCTGCAATAATATCATATAAACCTCCCCATGCAGCTGGATTTTATACTTGGGCTGTATGGTATTTTGTGGATATTGTGGGCCCTTCAGCAGTTTGCACTGGACCTAACTATGCCTCATCAGCTACCATAAGTATTTTACCTCTAGTCTATTTATATTTTCCTACTACTTAGCAAGGAAATAGCATTAAAGCAGTGTGGTGTTAAAAGTGTTGAAAAATGCCACTGTAACATTTTATAAATAATACAACCAGGCTACCATCCAGCTTCATTGTCACTACCCCTTTTGCATCCAGGTGAATTCAAGCACTATACCACCAGCATCCAGCTGAGGTTATATAACCTGTAAATGCTTTGAAAAGTGATGGGTAGATGTAAGATTCAAGCTTAAGGACCCAGCATTCAAATAAATTCCTTTTCTGGCATGTTGTCCTTGGCTGCTTGCCCAACACCAATCCAGCTGCTTACTAATTCTTTGTCCTCAACAAGACTGGGGAAAGTAAAATTCTTCTCCCTCCTTCTCTGACCTTAGCATTCACAGGGTTGTTCTCTCCTCCTCACTCTCTCTCTTTGCAAAGCCAATGCAAAGACATTGCAATATCCATGCCAATGCCAATGCAAGGCATTCCAGAGCTCTTATCTGCTTTAACAGCACTACCTCCCTTCTTCAAATTTCACAACTCATTTTAATCTTTCATTCCAACCTCCCCTTCCACAGTTCTTGTACTTTTTACTTAATTCTTCACATTTAAAAGGTACATGAAGAAGTGCAAAAGGCTAACATCAAGGGACGCTTGCAAATACATATTTACATCTATGAATAGTGCTTGGTGATCAAACACGTAATTCAAGTGCAACCTCATTTTCTACATGAAAAAACCCAATGCAGGTACCATTTGTACACTTAGTCCTTTCTGTGTTTAAGGCTCTCTTTTTTGAAGCAACCTTCAACATTTAAAAAATTGTTTAAGAACAGAAAAGAAAAGTTGTTTCATGTTTGGACATCAAGGGTGGTGAAACACTGGAACAGGCTGTCCAGAGAGGTGGTAGATCCCCCATCCCTGGAAGGATAAATACCAGAATGGGAACATCACTGGAAACAAGGTCAGTTTGGACAGGGTTCTGCACAACCTGACATAGTCAATGATGTCCATGTGTATTGCACGGGGTTTTGGACTAGATACCTTTAAAGATCCCTTCCAACTGAATTTGTGATTCTACCTCAGGGAGAACTTGTCAAAGTCATTTTGACATCACTTACAAGCTCCTCTTTGCAATTCTTTTCTCCTGAAAAATTTCAGCATTATAAATATCACTCCATACATGAAATCTTGGAAGATTACCACGGTCCTATTGCTTCAGTTTGTTAAGCATGTTTGTTGACTAAGTCAGCAGAACATGACACATTATAAAGCCTATCAAATGGATGAGATAGTGAATTCCACGATTCACAAGATCGATATGGCACCAAACCATTCTGAATTTGTAAGTTAAACATGAGTTCCCCAAAGAATCATAATTAGAGTCCCCAAAGTACAAGAGAGAGGTGGCATACATGTGTGTGTTTAAAATCCAGGATAGCAAAATTGCCTGTTGAAATTTCAAAAGAAGCATTTCAAATTTAGAAGTACCTAAACCTTCATCTGACTCCTTCCCATATTGAGAAAGGTCAAGGTTCTTTCCAGGTAATTTTGTAATTAACATTATTGTACAGTGGATCTCTTCTATAGTCCTTTGATAAACTGCTTTCTTCTACAGTATTTTTGGGCACTAAAAGAGGTGAATGTCTCCGAGTATATAAAACATGAAAAACCAAGTAAGTATGAACAAAGATAACCCAGCAGTATAATAAATTTCTTATTCTTCATTTTGTCATCTTGAAATAAAGATCAACATGAAGTATCAGCTAACTCTCTGTTGTCGGAAGTGAGCTGTTTATGGTTAGATAGCTCAAATATTTAGATGACCACATATGCTATGATATGAAGAAAATGAGGTAGTAACTTAAACTATGATAGAGAATTACTTAATTTTTAAATGGCAAAACTCTATATCTTCAGATTCATCAGATAAACAATAGATTAAAAGCTAGTTCATTTGCATGTAAGATACAATGCAGTTTGTTGAAACTAATTCAAATTCAATGTGACAAAATTGTACCAGGAATAAAATACCTTCTCACACAAAGTGACAGAAAGTACCTGAACAACACTGCTAGCAAACTACTACACTTTCTTCTACAAAAAAAAAAAAAAAACAAACAAAAAAAACACAAAAAAAACCACCACCAAACTTTAAGGTATCCTAAATTATCTTTCTTGATGGGTGGGAGGGTGGAGAGGGAAGCCTGACTACCATCAGCAGCACATACTCAGGATTTCAAAATACAGGGGTCCGTGTGTTTTTCCTAAAAATAAAAAACCCAAACAGACTAAAACCAAAAAAATAAAAAAAACTAACAACCACCACACACAGAGATCAGAATTATTCCCTAGGTTTCAAAAATCAAGACTCCCTATTGATTACTGAGATTTTTTTCCTCTGGCACTTGATGTACCAGCCACTGCATTTCTGACTCTTTGGTTTGTTTTGACCTATTTACGTTATTTCCCAGACCATTCTGATTTCCAATATAAGTGTTTATCTTTAAATATTATCTAGACTTCCAAGAGAAATAACAATCTCTTCAAAAAAAGCTGGTTCTGTGCAATTACAGTAACACTTTTGCTTGGACAGCTGAACATAAAAACATTGTGTTGCAGGCGTATGCTGATGGGTCAGAGGTCATCGACAAATAAGTTAAAGATGACAGATGGCTTTGGTAAAGCAAACATGCTTTTTACAACAAGGGCAAGTTACCGTGACTGCCAGTGTATCAGAAACAAGTAGGAAGACAACGGCAAAATTCAAGCTGTGACAATTGTTTCACCAGAAATACCTCCAAATGAAAGTTCTACAAAACCCGCAAACTAATCCTCTCTTCCTGATATCTCTAATGTCAGTATTTGAATTAAATAAGATGAACAAAAAAGTACTTACAGAAACAACACTAAAGAAAGGATTTTAAAGAATCTTATTATTACTTCCCACATACAGATCCTCAATAAAAATATTATGGCACAAAGAATATGATGTTCCAATGCTGAACCCCACTTACTTGACGTCAACCTAGTATATGGTCCAGTATCTTTAGATAATGATTAAAAACATTACCTCTATCTGTTTAAATATAACTTAGTTAGACCAGAAATCTTCCCCTTTTACAAAGTCTATCTATAATCTCTGTCAACTTATCATTTTTCTTTTTGAATTTTTAAAAAGTTTGGATAATGAAATTTAGGATCTTGAAATTGCTAAGAAAAACTAATTTTATATCTTATTCTCACATTGCAGTACTGGAATCACAGTAACACAGAGAAAATATAGGGGACAAAATAAATATCTAAATATTGCATGTAACATGCACAAGTTTTGCAAAGGTTAAGATAAGTTTCATCTGTGGAAAAAGTTTAAAACTTCAAATCCTTTTCTAACTTCCAAAGCAGTTCCACTTGGTATTTCTTGCATTCCCTTAGGATCACATGAGGCCACATTTTTTCTGAAGTGATTCATGTATATTGAGAGATATACATGAAATGTTTTTTTGCATATATATATATATAAAATCATAGAATGGTTAGGGTTGGAAGGGACCTTAAAGATCATCTAGTTCCAATCCCCCTGCCATGGGCAAGGACACCTTCCACTAGACCAGGTTGCTCAAAGCCACATCCAGCCTGGTCTTGAACACTTCCAGGGATGGGGCATCCACAGCTTCTCTGGGCAACCTGTTCCAGTGCTTCACCACCCTCTCTGTGAAGAATTTCTTCCTGATATCTAAACCTCCCCGTTTTCAATTTGTACCCATTACGCCTTGTCCTGTCACTACAGGCTCTTGTAAAAAGTCCTCTCCCAGCACCCTTGTAGGCCCCCTTCAGATCCTGGAAAGCTGCAATGAGGTCTCCTCGGAGCCTCCTCTTCTCCAGGCTGAACAAGCCCAGTTCTCGCAGCCTTTCATCATAGGAGAGTTGCTCCAGCCCTCTGATCATCTTCGAGGCCCTCCTCTGGACTCGCTCCAAGTGGTCAATATCCTTCTGATATTGAGGGCTCCACAGCTGGACGCAGCACTCCAGGTGGGGTCTCACCAGAGCAGAGTACAGGGGCAGAATCACCTCCCTTGACCTGCTGGCCACACTTATATATATGGACACACACAAAATCCAACACAACCACTCTATGAAATAAATGTAAAAGACTGGTTTCTACAGTTTCCCATAGTCACAGATTCTTTCTTCGGGTACTAGTATCTTTGGACTTCCTACTTACAAATATTTCCAAAATCTCCAGTGCTAATTTTTAAGTGTCTGTTAATCAAAGCAAAATAATTTCAAAGAAATTCAATAGTCGGTCAGTTCAGTAGAGCAGTAATAAAATTTTAAATACTCCATAGCAACAACTCATACTTAGCTTTATTAACCATATATTTGTAAATAATTGGTATATAATATCCTCCAATATTTGCTGATTAGTGTCACAGTTTGTTTTTACATCCAGGTAGTATCATCATCTTTCTTTAAGATTAAAGTACATTTTAACTTGTGTTATCCACTCACTGCATTTCACTCTATCTAGTTAACAAATATAAGTCACACAGCAGAACTCCTCTTAAAACTGCATCCTCAGACAGCTGTTGTACAAATAGCAACTCCACATTCACAGACCCAGTTCTTAGTAATTTTTCCTCCTAGGCTATAGTTAGGTAAAACAAATGAATTCTGCCTTGTTCAAATTAGTTCTTTAAGTTAAAGACTTGGGGGGAAAAGCTAAGGTTAAGGGCAACATACATTTCACTTTGTTATACATAGAACAAGCATCTTT
>NW_010267348.1:58414-96456 GCF_000690775.1 Eurypyga helias
GCTGTCTTTGATGCTTTGGGCAAGATTCACCACATTCCACATTAAACAAAACAATGGATTGCAGTTCAAGTCCTTCTCGTTTCCTATTCCTAATTAGGGTTGTAAACAACCTTTTAGAAGCTTAAATGGATCAAATTTATAACGAAGTGTCCTGGAGGCACAAACTGATTTCTTTCCTTTCCTGCTGGTAATCTCTCTCTGTCCTACATATCCTGTAGAATAACTCACTTCATTTTGATGGCTACTTCATCTCAAAGGTCTGATCCTCACTGGGGTGCCAGTGGGCTAGCCATTTACTTACAGCACCACTAAGTTACCTGCAGTTTTTGGTTTCTAAATCTTTTTCTTCCGGTCATGCATATCTTCCTCCTGCCTTTGTACTGCAGGAAAGAGTCATTCAGCATTGTCTAAAGACAAATGAGAAAAAACAACAACAAACACCCAAACAAACAAACCAACCCAAACACCCACAACTCCACATTTTCTGATAACTTTTCCTGGTTCCTCCTCCTCTTGAACACAGCACCTGAGTGGAATTGGGTGACCTGGTTTACTGGCACCTTCCTCTAGAAATCAGTTTCAAAATGACACAGTATAATTGCATCAGATCTTAAAAGAAAGGAATATAAGACTCAGTATGATATTCTGTGTAAGTAAAGAATATATATACTCAACATTCGGTAATTTATTGGAAAATTATTTTCTGTGGGAAAGATACCCTTATGCATTACCAAACAACATTTAGAGCCACTGAAGTTTTCAAAAGAAGTTTGGGATGCTGAACCATCTCATTATTCATTTAGGTACACCTTAAGAGTACATCTAGTTTGCCAGCTTAGAAAAACAAAGAACCCCTCCTACATCCCAATCATGCAACGATCTCCCATAGTGGCTTTATATATAGCAGGAATTTTTATATATAGCAGGAATTTATTGATATTGATTAAAAATATCAGCCTGCATGATTGAGGTCTACTTTATGTTCCAAACAGAAGACTCTTGTGACTACCAAAACAAAGATAGAGCTTCTGGGTGTAACTACTTAGTTTAAAATCAAAAAGGAAAGAGACATTGATAACCAGGTTGCTTAAAAACAGAAATTCGCAAAAAAACTGAGAGTTTTAAGGTATTTATATATGTGGTTTCATAAGAGTTAGAAAGGTCCACTGCCCCCCTCCCAAAAAAAAAAAAGAAATTATGCAAGGGAAAGCCAACCATATGTCTTATGCCACTTAAGATGACCTCATTACCTGGAAAGCAGACATCAAACTCAAAGCCTTTATGGAACACTGGACCTCTACTATTTGAGCATTTGCTTTTCACTAGATATAATAGGAAAGGTACACAGAAGGAGGTGCTAGATGCAGCACACACACCACTTGAAGGACTTGTTCTCTCTGTTGATGTAATTGGGCACATTGAAATATGCTAACTTCAGTTTTTTTGGTTGACAACAGATACAGGTTTTTATCTCCTAAGGAGATAAACACCCCCGCTAGGTAAAAGCGTTCATCTATTTGGCCAAAAGTACAATTAAAAATTTCCTTTCGCTTTATAAAATAAAAAAAAAAAAAAGTACAGACATAGAGATGATATGGATATACACAATAAAATTTTAACCCCCCCAAGAAATCTCCTTATTCAGCTATAAAGCATGTATTTTAGTTAAGCAATGAGAGTACTATACAGCTTTAGATATAACCAATCTTCCTTACTTCCCACTGGGCCTCATTAAATACCAATTCCAGTACTGTTTTACCTTTCTAAAAGAATAATAATTTTCATAATCGTCTGGTTAGACATTTGGCTTGATTTGTTCACTTCTGTCCTGTTTGAGTTGAAATGGCTCTATTTTCTCTCCTTGGCATTCACATTCTCCCACTAAGTGGGAGAATACATGTGGTTTGTTGCCTGCAGCTGTGGGGAGATTGGACTCATAACCAAACAGATCCCTGTGGTCCAATGTTCTGTCTTCTTGCCACTAAACCTTAGCTCAATTGCAAGGAAAGTTTACAAATGAATGTTGGTAATTTTTTTGTTTACTGGACAAAAAGCCCCTGAACACTGTAATATATTTCATCAGGAGCAGGACTTTTGGGTTGAAATCCAAGCATGATGGCATCATTTCACTTCACTCTTTTCAACATCTTGTCTTAATAATATACATACATCTTGGCAAGGTTCCTAAAGGATAGAGAGATAAGGTCTTTCTCAGATTCAGGTCAGCTTTACTCTAAAATGGGTCTAAACTTGACATATAAACCACATCAAGCCATTACCTTAAATAATGTTCATAAAAGACTATCAACTCTGAAGAAATCCATGAAGATCATTGTTCAGCATTCCTTTGCCTATTACAAATGCTTCAGGCTTGCAAATGAATATGGTCAAAGTTTCATTCTTAACACGCAGGTTTTCTTAAAAATGACGATTAGACTGCTCTATGAATATGGTAAAATACATGTGATAAATACATTAATCATACTCCTTAAATTTTTTTAACCAATTTTATTTAAGAAATTTTTATTTTCAGCTCCATACCTTTATTTCCAGCTCTCAAAAATCTCATAATATGAGCATCTGGTAATATAAAGTGTTTTTCACAGGCACCAGGGATACCTTGTATAAGAAGGCAGTGATTTAAAATAAAATCTGCCAAAATAACTACAAAAAAATTCTGAAAATCTCAAAAGACAATATTCTCAGTAGAGCAGGAAAGCAGTGAGTTCCGGAAGTTGAAATTTAAATCTGACAGAGGTAAAATATAAAATAAGTTAGTTATGCCAGATTATCATAGGTCCCTTAGTACAGGCTCCCATGTAAAACGTGTTTAATCTTGGCTGTGACCAAGCACGCTGTTAAATCCAGAAAGACAGAGCTCTAGAACACTGAGGTTTTTTTGTTATGAGCCTCACATTTACAACTACTCAAAATGCCCAAAATTTACCTTAGAAAAAGCACCATCTGGCTATTACTGACTGCAAATTACCAGCTGTGAAATATTACTATATTAAGAATGTCAGCCAAAACAACAGCTGACCTTTTGTGCAAGAGAAATGCGGTATATAAACCTAATAAGATTTTTATACAGATTTCAATTTAAACAAAAAACTTACACCCTTCTGAGAAGACAAAATTAATGTATTTTCCTCAATACTTTTAGGATGCAACACGCCTTTACAGAGGATCGCCAAAAGATTGATTTCTAAAAGCTATTTTCTTTTACATTTTAAAATGTCTAAAAAATTGATAAGTCTTTTGCCAGTTCCTTGCACAGGAAGGGATTTCTCCTTAAATAGCACAGCATCAGTTATTTTCTGAGGAGGTTTAATACCCATATTTTCACATTATCACTAAAATTTAGTGAGGGATTTGTCTTCACCACAGATTTGAAGATACAATATTTAGATACAATAGATACAATATTTAGGGTATTTTCTCAATATTCTTTTCTCTGCATGATATTTCTTTCCAGAGAACTGTACTGATTCATCCGTCAGCAAGAACTATAAATGCTCTGATTTAACTTTTTAAAAAGTTTTTTAATGAAAGTAATATTCATATGAGCAGAAAATAATTTTGGAGGAAGAAAATATTTTGAACTGATGATCTAGAGGATTGAGGGTGAGGGTGTTGAGTTTTATTTGTTTTGTCCGTTTCTCTGTTAAGTATTTCACACAGGTATAGACAAAAATACTTTTAGGGAAGAGTGTTTTAAATACTAATATGGTTTCCTATGGCAGAAAAGACTGTTATACATGAAAACTTATTTTCCTCCTAGCTATATTAGCTGGTCTAATAGAAAATACAATAATTTCTTTCAAACTTTACCACAATATATCCCTTAGACGCTAACAAATACAGCAAAATTAATATGACAGAAATGCAAGAACAATAATATATATTGTGTAACAAGCTTAATAGAATAGCAGATGGGGAAAGTCTTGAAGATTTGTCACAGTAGAGAGGATATGACCAGTTGCTTAGGATGCTTTGACAAAACTTTTACATTTATCAGGCTGTTTACCAACTATAAGATTAATTCCCCCCAGACTTGTTCTTCATAGTTAGAGTATATTTTAAGAAACAGTTGAAAAACCATGATGTTGAATTAATGAAGCTTGAATGATGAAAACCAACCCATACTAGACTACAGAGTCCCTTCTCTGTTCCATAAGTGTTAATTAACAATGAATATTAATGAAATATCTCAAAGATTATTAATCCAGTGAAGCAGCTTGGTACTGAGGGCTTAATACACAACCAAGTAGCCACTCATTAAGTCAACCGCAATAACTGGAAAGTATGCACGCTCTTTGTCCAAGGAAGCATACAAATGATCTTTTATTCAGATTTAAATTAGTACATTCAGAATGGGGGAACATTTGTCTTATTATGATTCAGATAACAAATGGGAACTCATTTTACACTGTAATAAAATGACTGTCAGGTTGAGCCCACATTTCATGCTGGAGTTTCCAAACCTGAAAATGTCATACTACCTGCATGGCTTTTAGTTTAGATGTAACAACCTTGGTTCCACCACCTCATCATCCAACATATGAAGGAACAACCTTCCAAGGTTTGGACTTCTGCCACTCCATAATGAAACTACAGTCAATCTTTGGTTATGGACTAACACTACATGTTATCTAAATGTAATCAAACATGTAGTAAACAAGGGCACAGCCTAGTAAGCATGTAGTTCAGCTTCTGCCTCCAAAATGCAGATGTTATTTAGGAAGATCATGCAGGTCTGGACACTTTGTCATCCCTTCTATTCCCCTCAAACCACTCCAATATTGAGCACTGTTTCAATGTAGCAGATGGTACACTGAATCAAATATTTCACAGAACTGTCAATGCAAAACCTCCTTGCTGCGTTTTAAACTTCCTGTTTCGAGTTTGGCATCATTTAAACATGGTTTAGATTGCTCTCTCCTGGGTTAACTTGCCTACCCTTGCTGCATTATAACTTCTTGTTTCGAGTTTGGCATCATTTAAACATGGTTTAGATTGCTCTCTCCTGGGTTAACTTGCCTACATTAATTATCTCTGTAGAAGTTCATCTGCTGCCTTTTTTTTTTTTTTTAAACTCAGTTTTATAAGGTTCTTTTAGAACCTTAACATTAGCACACTTATTGGCTGACTTCAGAGGTTTCTGTATCATTGGGAAGCTTAGAAGTTTCACTGTTCATTCTTTTTTCTAGGTCACTACTGAAGTTAAATAAAACCAATCCCGTCACCAACCCTGCAGGAGTTCACTACTGTCCCATTCCCCCTCCCTTATCCTGAAAATCAATTAGTAAACTCTACCCTTCCTCTCCTTTAACTGTCTGTCAGTACAAGAAAGGTCTTCCCCCAGAGCCATGTGTCAGAGTTCAATGTACTCTGACCAGGTTCCTTTAGACACTTTATGTGTGGAGTGTTTTATATCAAATTTACTTACTTGAAGATATTTGATGTTACATGGAGTTTATGATTTAGCAAGTGATACAAAATATACTGAAAACAAAATACACATGTAAGTTGCACTTAGCAAAATGTAGCAATTGCAATATACGGTTCAATCACAATATTAATGCAATTCCAATTACCAGTCTTGTCTCCAAACTATACTTATTCTCACAATGCTGGCCATCCTGCATCACTGGGAAAGAATATGTGGATCGAAATAAGCTCGGTACTGTTGCTCTCTTCAATTGTTTCTTCTTTTTTTTTTTTGTTTGGTGGTTTTGTGTGTTGTTTGGTTGTTTTTGTTTAGGGGGTGGGGTTTTTTTTTTTTTTTTTTAGTTTTTATACTCTATGTTGGCCTGAGCAACATATTCATTCCCTGTGCCTTGACTTTCTGCCTCACCCCCCCTCGTGCCCTGATTCCAGCCTGGCTAACTCAGGAACACGTTTATACCTCCAGTTAATCCACTGTTGTCCACCTAAATAAAAAGCCACCTTTTGAGTGAGGATGAAAGTCAACATTTTTGCATTGTGCTCTGGGTTCCATGGGCACATTCCCCTTGCCTATCTCTGATGAGCATTATTCCATCACAGGGGTTTATCCATTGAATCACATTCACCCCTCCAGGTTTCATCAGTCACACCATGACAGTTGACTTCCTTCTTTATATTCGCTGAATTCCCTTTATCCACATTCACAGAAGTGTTACATAGCTTGTTAGCAAAGCAAGTCCTCCCTCTACAGAAACCAAGCTGACTCCCAGACAGCATTTATCCATGTGCTCATATTTGTTATTACAGATTCTGCCATTTTACCAGAGACCTACACCGGCCTCATTGTTCTGTAGCTGACAGGATGTCCCCTAGAGACCTTTTGCAGATAGGATTGCAGCAGCAATATTCCACTCCTCTGGTATAAAGGGTATTTGTAATATTGGGCTACAGACCAAGGTCAGTAATTACACATCTGAATTCCTTTAGAGTCCTCTAGTGAATACCACTCTAGCTTTATTTGATGCAACCTGTCTATCACATCTAATATAACCCATATATTTACTTCAAATTGAGCTAGCTTCTCTGCTCTGTCTGTTAAAAAGCACAGGTCACTGGGAATTTCTCCAATACCTATAACTGCAAAGACCAATGTAAAGAATTCACCTTACTTCTCTGTTGCACCTCTGTCTCTGTTGTCATAAAGCCATACCACTAACTACCTATCTAGATCACCAGTTTTGAAATATTTAAATAAAACTTTTTTATATGAGCTCAGGTGTGGCACCTGACATATTTTGTGAGCTTTCCTGATCTTCTCACTTGGATCTCATACCCATCACTTATTTTTATTACTATTATGATGTTGACTTTTCAGTTTTATTTGTTTTCTGTTTGAACTACAACTTACTTCATCTTCTAATAAAAGGGATTTTTAACAGCTTCCAGGAGTGTTTCTTTTAGGGAATGTTTTGTTTTGTTTTGACAATTTTTCTGGTTGTCATATAGTCCCAACTCTTAAAATTGAATATGCATGGACTGGATTTGTTTTGCCTGTTGCCTCCTGCTGTAACATTAAACCTAAGTGTGCTATGGTAACTATCACAGAGCAGCTCAGAACTGGGTGTTGAGCAGCACTCAGTCTAAACCACAATGGCATATTTTCTTGCTGTTCTGAGTAGTTTGTCTTAGAAGCAGCCAGTTATTGCATATAAAAATGAAATTGACCTGTATGTAGTAGCTGAAATTTCCCGCTATCCCTATCTGACTAAAAATTGCAATTTGACTGTGTTCAACATGTTCGTTATCTTTCCTGATTATGGTGTGAACAGTACAATCAATACAATCTTATTAGAATCTGGGAGTTGTACCCACAAGGATTCCATAGTACTTCTTCTTTCTCATTACTCTTCACACAGTTTTACACACACACAACCACTCTTTTCATCCTCCTGTCAGTGTAAACTACTTTGATTCCTGTAAAATTGGTAGTCTGGTGAAATCACGTTGCGTTGAATCTCCTCCTTCCAAAAAGCCTGATTGCAGATGTCAATATCACATGTTCCAATTCTCCTATCTTTTCAGAATTTAGGATGGTATACAAATAATTCAAACCTTTTACACTCACTCTACCACTTCATACTACACATATGAATCAATTAGCATTATAGATGAACTAATTTACTTCCTTTATTTTTTGTGTGCTATTTATTTCTCTAAGACTTTTCAGGAGTGCATTGGTCATTTTTCACACCATCTTGAACCAGGTGATCTTCCATGCCCCTTACCTTTCCCTCAGTTTCTAGGTTTCAATATACCTCTGTAACCTTTCTAATTCAGTGCCATCAGCATGACTCCATAATCATTAAAAATGTAACCCATTCTTCCTATACCATCTCCTCTTCTCTAGAAACTTTCCTTGTTTTTTAATCTAACGAAAGCTCACCTTGATATCATTTGTCTCATACACACATTAAGACTTCAAATTTCTGCCTGGCAGTTGGGATAAAAACCTGTGGTCCTATGAAGGTACTGGACCCTGGTCTCTGATAAGTAACCAAGTTAGACTCTTAAACACCTTTTCTACATTTTTATGATGCTTATGTTGCCAGTACCAACACAGACCATAATTATTGCCTAGCGCACAAGCTACCATTTCAGTCCTTCTGGATGTCAAAAAAGCCCATGTATCTATGTATCACTGAACTGACCCCTACTACCACCTGCTTCTTCCTACTTGTGTCTAGTACTCTGATTTATCTTAAGTACAAGAGGACACTGATCTTGGCTGAAGTGCAGATCTCAGACAAAAGACTCCCTGTTTGTAGGGTGTTCTCCATCTTGGAGACGTGGTCCTTTTCTGTAGCACAAGGACTACTGTAACAGAAGTGTGGGTATCCCACATCTTTCTTGTCAGTCGATAGAAGTTTACTTAAATTCCCCAGTTTACTTAAATTCAGCAAATCCCAACTAAAGAGCACAAACGTGTTCACTTGGTACTTCGATAGAAAGAGCCCTTCTGTTTCCCCAGTTTACTTAAATTCAGCAAATCCCAACTAAAGAGCACAAACGTGTTCACTTGGTACTGTGGGATCCTTGCAATGTGTTGCCAAATACACTTATGACTATTATTTATTAGGTGATGACTATTCCCTTAAGATAACCACCAATAGGTGAGAGAGATGTAAGAGCATTAAAAGAAAATAAAGTTAAAGCAAGTCAGCAGCTATCTTTCTTCCTGGACCATATTTTTAGTATCTTCGATGCTAAAAAACTACATCTTTGTTCTCTTTCTTACGTCTTGGGAGATCAGCTTTATGGACTTTGACTAACCTTACCTGGGTATCCAGAAAGAAGAAGTTTCACATTAAGACATGAGCAGCAACAGGCACCCTGTATTGAATATTTATGAGGAAACTGTTGACCATGTTAGACAGAGCAACCTGTATCACATGATGTTCAGACTGATTTTCTGTATTTAGAGATATTTGAGAAAGACAAATACACCAAGTCAAGAGCCCTGGTTATTAGCTCATATCAACAAGTACATACATGCATGCAGAAGAAAATCTGAAACAGATCTAGTTATGTCAGTAAATAAGTCACACAAAATGTGCCTACAACACCTTTGTCCTGGGCCTGATCCAGAGTTTTAACTTGTAAGCAGCCCTACCTGCTGCTGTAGTGTGTAAATTATCAGGCAGCCATGAACAGCATCTCAGTTGGAGATGGCAACTGACAACACAGAGGCAATAAGAAACAGATTGTTCAGTCATCCATCAGTTGTATCTGACTGGGTGAACACTTGTATACTCCAACAGCCATTTACTTACAATTCATTGAAAGCATCTGTAGTAGTAGTTTTTATGGAAAAGGACTAGCTGAAAATTATAGCAGAGAGACTATTCAAGAAGCTACTCTTGTACAGATATTTCTTACTGCACCCAGAAATCCATTTCTGCCTCTCAGTCTAGTGTTTTACGTGGCACACTATGCTCAATAAGAAAGGCACCTCAAGCACATTAGGGAGGACAGACTTTTCTGCCAGGTTTTAAATTTCATTATTCAGAAAACACTAATACAGCATAGGCTTGCTGGCTTAACAGAACAGCTAGGCAGTGATTTAACCACACAGACATGCCTACAGAAAATTCAATAATTAGTACAAGTCGGTCCCTGCAGCTTGCTTTCAAGAAAAAAAATAGTTTTTAGCCTCCAGAACTCCACAGATTAAGTTATCCTGTTATTTCCAAAAGGTAGCTTTAAGTAGAATACTTCAGTAGACTAGGAGAAAGTTTATAAAACGTGGGGCAGATAGAATGAAGTCTGTGTTTTGATTCTCTACAGAAAGCTTGTGATGGAGTTGGCTAAAATAGAAGTAGTGGGGAAATAAAGAACTAATTAATAATTCAGAGCCAATTAATGAGTTTGAAACAAATCTACTTTCCACTCTGTTGTAAAATAGAGGTAGTGGGGAAATAAAGGAGAACTAATTAATAATTCAGAGCCAATTAATGAGTTTGAAACAAATCTACTTTCCACTCTGTTGTTCTTTTCCACATTTTTTTTTCCTTTTTTTTTTTAAGTCACCAAAGCAATAGAATTTTTATTAAAATTATCCCAACTAACTTTGTTAAAGTTTTCCTCCACTAAAAGCCTGGCTTCAGTTGTAAAAAGTTTTTAGGAAGCCAACAGGTTTGATTCTTCTATCAACATAGTCAAGACCTTTACCAAAATAAATAATGCATTGAAAGGTTTTATTTGGAGAAAAATACCTTTGAGAAGATGTGTATTTAAAGAAACAAGCAAAAAAAGTACTTATTTTTGTAGTTTTGTCACTACTTGCAGGAGAATGGAAGGTCTGACTTTAGGGGAATCAGTAAGAACAAGTGGTCACTGTAAACCCAGTAATTTTAAATAGCCAAGTAGTACACAGATATTTTTAAGTGATCTCTGTTTTGTGGATCAGTTTCATGATCTCTGTCATTAGCAGCCTTTGCTGGGACAAATATAGAAGGATCTAATTTTTGAACATTCTGACTGCTCTACAACTTCTACCAAAAATCAAAGTAAACGACTGGTCGTATATTTCCTTTTCTGTTTTGATTTAAAGGACATGACTAGTTACCTTTATATTCTGACTTCATAAAGAGAATGGACACTAAGTTTTGCTTTAATAAATAGATCCTATTGCGGAGATGCTTATAAGGTTAAATCAGGACTTCGCATAACTGTGGGGTAGGTAACTACAGAATATCAGAAACTACCTACAGAGCACTTGCAGTCAAAAGCTCTACAAAGGCAGTTTTGTAGCACTAGGAATTGAGCACTATAGCAGACATTAAACCAGGTATCTTCTGCATGAAGTAACAAATGTATACAAGCAATCTGATCCTTTTTTTTCACATTCATAACTCTCTTCTCATTACCATCTTTCTATTTTCTATCCCTTCCCAATATTAGTTCCTACTTGCAGGCTATTAATAAAGCCAGGGCAGCAAAGGACAAGTGAAAAGTCCCCTCTTTTCTTCCAGTCTTTCATAGCCCTAGTCATTGCCCCATTTGTTGTAGTTTGTTTTGTTGCTCCTTTCTGGGGGTTTGGGTTTGGTATTTTTTTCCCCAAACACAGCTCACTCCAGGCAAATACCAACAGGCTCACCCATTTCATCTTCTCAGTTGTCAGGATCAAAAAACTACTGTAAACCCAGTTTTTTATCTTCTTTCTCCATTTCATACTTAACATTTTTTTCCTCATGAAAAGCTGTTGTAGCTTGCTATGGTTCCTGTTATACCTCTGCCTTAACTTATTTCATTGCTATGCTTTTCCTTTGTAAGCTAGCTAATGTGTCTCACACTGTTTCCTCTGGAAGATAAGACTGCAGAAGCAAACAGAACAGCACTTACTATGATATGTGTGTTAAAGACATCAAACAACAACCATAAATGACATCTTTTACCTCATTTAATTTTTGTAATTAGAAACAGGAAAATGTCAGTGTATTTATGGAAAAAATGTTATGCTGTTGACAAAAAGAGTGGAAGACATCTCTAATATAAGTCAACATAATTCGTGCAGGGACAAGATGAATATTTCTGTTACAGCATAATTAGCACTTTTTGGTTTCTTTTTACTTCTTTGTAAGGAGGACAAGGAAATACATCTTCTAATGTAAAGGTTATGTTTTCTAATGTAAAAGAAATACAATTTCAATTAAAAGATCCCTTTAAATATTTTCAGTAAAATTAAAATTTCTTTCAGAATTTTAACAAAGGAATTAATATCAGAACACCTTGCAAACTAAATATCTCCTTTGTTTCTAAAACAGAGATGAGAGTTGAACAAAACTTTTGAAAAATAGAACAATGACTGCTCTGAGTCTTCAACATTTTATCTGCAGACTTAAAGCCTGCAGGAAAGAATGAGCTGAGAAACAACACTAGGAATGCAGTTTCCTTTAGACAGGAAGTCAGTATGAAGCATGAGGTTTGCCAGTGATACACAGGTTCCTATTAGATTCCCTTTTAGGAGATGATTTTAGAATGAGGTCTGGATCAGTTAAGAACCCATATCTGAACTGCGAGAGAGGAAAGGAGTAAAACAGACAATGTGAGGTAATGAAAAAATGAGTAGGATGACTGTCTAGTGGCTGGAGCTAGGTTGTTTGGTTGGTGGTTTGTTTTTTGGTTTTGGGGTTGGTTTTTTTTTTGTTTGTTTGTTTTTTAAAGCAGCAATTGTGTGCTTGAGTCAGTGGAACAGCTGGAAGTCAAAAATCTCCCAAGTCAAGACTCCTTGTTCCCTTTCTGACCAGCAGACGCTACACCTTCATTAAGGTATAAAACATACCAATGCTCTAAGCCATAAACTGTTAATATAAAATAGAAAACTAAGAAAGTCAGTATTGTTCCCAGTTTGATCATGCCTGCAAACAAATCCAACCTAACGTGTTTGTGTCAGGAGTACATAATATCCAAAGTTAATTCCTGCAAAGATATAATTATGTAGAAAGCCTCAACACATTTCACATCAGTGCTTATTATTCTATCTTAATTTTAAGTACTACTGTAATTAAAGTTTCATTATCAGCTATCAATTGACCCATCCCTGAACATTTTGTAATAATTAAAGAATATCACCCTTCCTCCAATTTTTCCTCATATCAAGGGAACATGCAACATGCTTATTCAAAACTTAAATACCTAATGGGAGTAATTAAAGCTTTACAAATCAAACATATAACAAAAAATCCAAAACAGTAATCAAAACAGCAACCAGCTAACCTCTTCTCTACCACTTTTTATACAGTTTCCTTCTAAATTCAATAACAAAGCCTGGAACACATGCAGGAAATCAATTAATTTGCTATTGCCTCTTTGCAGGGATTCATTAGCAGGCAAAGGAAAAATAGCAGCAGGTATGGGACATAAAATTACTGCCTGAATCTCTAACCAGAGTAATTTGAACTCACAAAGAATAATTAACTTCTATCTGGATTTTCCTATTGGTTTTCTATTTTTGCCTAGTTAACTTTAATAATAGCTAACCAAATAAACCAGCTGGAGGAGGTATTCCTGTGAGTCAAATCAATCTCCACTGAAGCAGTAGCCACTGCCTGCCCCAATCCCAGGCACCAGACTGCTCAAGGACTGAAAAATAAAACATCAGCAAAGTTAAAAGTCCAAACTAAGCTACATGGATATTGAAAAGGTTAGTTATGTCTAGTCTCTTGTGTTGCTGAAGCATGAGTAACATCCTGATATCAAAGTAACTTTCATAAACATGATTATTTTAGGTTTCATCCCTTAGTCTAGGAGACTAAGGGATTGTTGTAGGTTGTTACAGATATTCAGTTATTTTAAGAATCCTGCAAAACTTTCAAACAAAGGAATCTGAGTGCCCTTCAAAATTCAATCAACTTCCTCAATGACTCCTGTATAGCTGAAGTCTCCTGTGGCTTTTGTTTGAAATCTAGTATAACAAGTATCTATTTCAGAATATGAAATTGGTGTTCAAGACGAGGTTTTATCAAGCAAAGAAAGAACAAATGAACAAATGAAAAAAACCCACCAACTCCCTCCCCACCACCCCAATTATCATCTTAATACACAGAGTAGTTTATGATTTTACTTTTGGATTAACAGTAATAGGGAAAATAACCCAGACTCAGTTATTTTTCTTCTGCTAAACAAACAAGTAGGTGCATAAAAGAAAAAAAAAATCAAAATTAAGAATGATTCAAAACTATCAGAGAACAACTCGAAGTCATATCCTACCAGAACTTCTCCAAAGGTACATTGATGCAAGAATATTCACACGTCTACTGAGGGAGAGACTTTCAAGATGCAGAGGATAATTTCCCTTCTTTGGGCAAGGTCTTAGTGTCAGCTGCTGCTTGCTAGATAGCAAAGGGGTATATTTAGCATATGTTGTCTCAGTTTCTCCTAGCTATCTCTTCTAGCTCTCCTCTTTCATGCCCACAAGCAATGATGGATTAACATGGTATTGAAAATTAAACTCTGGATCTGCATTCAGATTCAGCTGCTTTTCCCCTTTGCCTCTAAGCATATTTAATCTTGTGAGTGGTATGGGACGAAATGACCAACTATTAGTCAACTTAAAGTGATAGGTTATTTCATTGGTAGAATTTCTTCTGGCCATTCCATATTTCAACCACTTGGTTGTTTTCACATAAAAGAAGGTGCTTCACTAGTCTCTTGTTTTAGATATCCAGGGAGGATATTTGAGATAAAGCTTCCATCAATTTTAACTGTAGTTTAGAAAACTGTACATAAATAATAGAAAGGAGTGCACCTTCTTTAATATCTTTTTCAGTGATCTGGACAAGGAAATTGAGTTCACCCTCAGCAGGTTTGCGGATGACACCAAGTTATGCAGGAGTGCTTCAGGGTAGGAAGTGCCTGCAGAGGGATCTGGACAGGATGGATCAATGGGATGAGGCCAGCTGTATGAGGTTTAACAACATCAACAGCTGGACCCTGCACTTGGGCCACAAACTCTCCATGCAATGCTGCAGGCTTGAAGAAGCATGTCTGGAAAACTGCCCAGTGTAAAAAAAAAAAAAACAAAACACAATAAACAAAAAAAAACCCCACAACAACCCCAACCACCCAACAACCACACAACAAAAAAAAAACCCAAACAAAAAACCCCCAACAACAAAACCCAAAACCAACCAACCAACCACACACAATCCCACTGAAAGCCAGCAGTGTGCCCAGGTAGCCAAGAAAGCCAATGTCATTCTGGCCTGTGTCAGAAACAGTGTGGCCAGCAGGACTAGGGGAGTTATTGTCCCCCTACACTGGTGAGGCCACACCTCAAATACTGTGTTCAGTTTTGGTCTCCCCACTTCAAGGAGGACATTGAGGTGCTGGAACATGTGCAGAGAAGAGAAATTAACCTGGTGAAGGGCCTAGAGCACAAGTCTTATGAGGAGCAGCTGAGGAAACTGGGGCTGCTTAGCCTGTGGAAAAAGAGGCTGAAGGGAGACCTTATTGCTTTCTATGACTACCTGAAAGGAGGTTGTAGCGAGGTGGGTGTGGGTCTCTTCTTTCAAGTGACAGGAGAAGAGAAAACAGCCTCAAGTTGTGCCAGCAGAGGTTTAGATTAGATATTAGAAAAAATTTCTTCACTGATAGGGCTATCAGGCATTGGAATAGGCTTTCCACGGAAGTGGGTTCAGGCATTGGAATAGGCTTCCCAGGGAAGTGGTTGAGTCACCATCCCTGGAGGTATCCAAGAGGCATGTGGATGAGGTGCTGAAGGACACAGTTTAGTGGTGATGTTAGCCGTGTTAGGCTAACAGTTGGACTTTATGATCTTAACAGTCTTTTCCAACATAAATGACTCCAGGACCCTTAGACAAGAACACCTGAAGAAGAAACCAGTATTTCTCTATATATCCACTACAAGGATTCTGTTGTATTTGGTCTGCGGTAAGAATGACACTGGATAGGTAGCATCAGTTAAAACCTTCGCTGAAAGAATCTGGTTGTTATTTCTGGTTTGTCTAGTCCAGTTAGAAACTACTCAGTGCATTAATGGTGGAAGCCAAATGTAGTTTCATTACAGTGCCAAAATCTGCATTTCTCATTTTCCAATAAAAATAGCTAGCATGTTATCTCTCCTCTAAGCTTCACTAGACAGTGATATGTTCAATATGGTTTTTAAATGTCCTAATGTTTCCATTATTCTGGTGAAATTTTCTATGTTGGCAATGTGCCTCAGAAAAGGTATTTTATGAAATCTAAACCGAGAGTCAGTCAGTCATGTCTAAGAATGAAAATAGGTGCAACTATTAATTTCTCTTCTTTAGAGGAAAGTCTGTTCAAGTGTGCAGCTGATGGTCTCTCGCATCTCTGCACATTTGTGTAGAAAATATATCCAACGGAAAAATAAAAGGAACCCAACAACACTAGCTCTGCTAGCATATATTGTATCATAATGTATACACATAACAGGAGAGAATTATGATTATTTGCATAATGCAACATCACTTTTTAGATTTTTCTGGCCTTTATTGCTTGGCTTAGCAACTTCACTGTTCTTTTGCATACTGTTTATTTCTAGCAATTACACCTTGCTACAGAAATGCTCAACCATTGGGTTGTTCCGTTTGGATTGAGAATTGTGGAAAAAATTAACAGGGTTTTTCCTCAGAGTAATTAATTTATTTACTGGCACATACACAAAGACCCATTTTTCTCAACAGCGATATAAACATGCAGAATGAATGCAGTCACAAGTCTCCCACATCAACCTTTTCCTCCTTCAGCTAGGTACACAGCTTTTTACCTCTTCATTGGTTTCTTAAAAAAAAACCCAAACCAACAATAAAATCCATAGTCCTCCATTCTCTTTCTCCTTCCATAGAGCTTATTACACTAAAATTAATTCTGTTGTCACTTTATGCTATGTATATACCCAATTCCTGAAACCAGGAGCTCATCATTTGTAGACGCAATTGTTGAGCAGTTAAAAAAAAAAAAAAAAAAAAACACAACAAAAAAACCAACCAGCTGGTAATTCTAAGTTATTTAGCTGAAAATGCATGATTTTCACTGGACACACAAGTCCACTTTGAAAATGGGATCTCTGAAGATGTCTCAGGCTGAGCCTTGAAATTAACCTGTTATTTCCAAAAACACTGCTTGCATGGAATAGCTGTCAAAGTCTTTGTTACAGTACTAATGCTAACACAGTTTGGGAAATTTAGAATTCAGTGAGTTGGAGCAACAGAAGACCCAGAAAACTCATTATAAATCTAGAAATTATTTCAAGCATCAAGCGCCTTCACCTTTATGGAAGACCTACACAAACATTAACAAGAAAATATGTTTTTGTCATCTCAGATGGCAGAAGGGAGCAGAATAATGGTTAAAATGAGCATCAGATGAATTTTTGAAAGGGAAGATGAGAACTTAATAGGTACTTTAGTAAGCAGAAAGAAGAGAATTAGCAACAAGTCAGAGTTTTCAAAATCCACTTAATTTCTTTGCTCAAAAAATAAAATGGGAAATAACACTCAAGCTACATGAAAAACCCTAGTTTCCCTGATAAATCACATATCTAGACAAATATCTAATTAATTGATTCATTGAAATAAAATATATCTTTTTTCCTATTACTCTAATATTTAATTTTCTAGTCTTGGTAAAATTTTCAGGTATTTAGTTACTGCAGATGGATTACACATTTTATCTCAAATCATAACTGAGAGCTCATCACTGGGAACAAATGCCAGGAATACTTCTGAATGCCAGGGAGAAGGACAGAACTTGGGATCTTGAGAGCCTCTAGCAGTATGCATATACATCACTTCTACAGAATGGGAATATTAAATGAATATTCAGTTAGAGCCATCTTGGTAACAAGATTTTTATTTCCTAACCTTCTGTGCACCTACCTATCTGGATCATAAAAATGTAATCACTTCTCCATATTATTTTTCTGTTCATTTCCAGTGGCAACGTCTGTACAATTCAGTAAACTATAGGCATAGAAGAATCTTCAAGAACGATATTGTGTGGATCCAAATATATATATATATAAAATTATAAATGTCAGCCCATAAATCATCTGTGCTTCATTGTTGCATGACCAGCTGATCTCAAGGCAGCTGGAACTCATGGACCACAGCCACCCTTGCTGCTCTGCTCATGATATCAGACCCCTTGAAAAGAATCTTTCAGCCAATTTGTCTCAGTTACATCTCCTACATAACATTTCTGCAATATACCATAACTGGTGGCAGGCTTGGCAGAGCACATACATCTGTACCTAACCTACCTACAAAGTGGACTAAAGTCATATTCTGGAACGGAACAGGCTCAGCCTTTCTTCCTGATATAGATTGTTTCTTGCATTGAAGCCTATGACTGCAGATAAGTAGGCTGAAAGTTGCATAAAGTTCAGCCATAGCACAAGCTGTTCTGGAAATTTTATCTATTATATAATGGGTGAACAAGTTCTGAATAATCACAGTGAGAATAAGAGAATAAAACAGCATAAAGAGAAAGAAGGATGAAAATATAAATATTTTTAGATATGCAGGAACAGAAGAATGAAGAAATATTAAAAATACATCTCTGAATTATAACTACACTAAGGAGAGTAATAATATATGTAGAACACATGATTTGCACAGATCTGAAGAGGTAGTGCAAACATCTTTAGTTAGAGATCAGCTCCATGCATTTCCTATGATAAGGTTAATTCTAGCAACTAAATAAAATGCTTAGCATGTATACACATAGGAGCACTTGAGAATAGAAAAAAACCCCAACATTAAGTCCACGCTGAAATGCACATGTATACAAATCTATCTCAAATATTTCAAAAAGCTCTTACAGCACCATAGAAACAAGCCTTACCAAGTCTACCTTAGCCAGACCTGCAGCTGTGTTTTTGTTGCCAGACAGATGCAAGTGAACTTCTAGCAGCAGATTACCCATGTTACTTATCAATCAGTCACTTTCAATGACTTTGAACAAAGGCACCTGCTCGTGTTGTTGTCACAGTGTTGTTCCACTCTGTCAAACTGTGCTTTCCTGACTGCTTTCTGGTCCAAGAGCTATGCAATAGGCAATATGAAACTGCAGTGATGAGGGTATTCTGTATAAAAATTATTTATTTGATATAAACAGATCTGTACTTCAAGCCACATATAGTATTTGTCTTTCCCTTCACAAAGGAATTCATTGACTTCTGCATTTTGGTAATCTGCTGCAGTGGGAGAATAGTTTAAGAAAAAATTATTATATCTAATCCCATGCACATTCCATACAGGACACAGGATCACAAAGGCAAGTGTTCAGAAATTCAAAACTGCTAAACAGATTTTAATTCTTATTTGGTTCCTTTCTGTTGATATGTTATTACTTATTTTTTAATTACAAACTACTTATTTTACACAAGACACCTGCTTAAATCAGGAACTCAGAAAAGACAGCAATTGCTTCATGGTTGAGTAGTCAATATTTTGCTTCCTATTCATCACTAATTTTGTGACCTCAAAGTTATTTACTACATGCTGTTAAGGCTCTGCTATGAAAACAGAATTATTAATTCCCTTAATAGATTTTTCTATAGCTCTCATTATTCTTGCATCCAAATACTTCAAAAACAATAATAACGGCTACAAAATCTCATGAGATAAAAAATTATTTATCCCATTTTATAGACAAGAAAGCAAGCAAAAGAAAAACTAAGGTATGTAGGAATTCAAACACCTGCAACCGGGACTGATTTCAGGTAAGTGCTCACATCTTTACAGAGCACTGTGCCTTGTCTCTCCATATAGTTTGAACAGCCTTATCTCCAGCCCTTGTATCTACTTTACCACTACTTGAAGGCCAGCTTTATTGTTCCAATAGACTTTCTGTACAGCAAATTAATTTCACCAGATCAAGTCTGATTCTCATGGTTATTTTTTCTCCACACTCGCAAGTCATTAATAAAACATCTGACCTTATGGGGTATAGCCTCTCACTGGAATCATTGGCTTATGATTTCCATCCTAAATTGTACCAGACACCTACTTCCACAGACCCTGCAAGCCCTAAAAGTTCCATCCTGTTGGCAAGTTTTGCTGATACTAGCCTTTTTTCTGAATGTTTTAGGAAACTCAATTTTAAAAATTCAAGAAGTGCCTTAAGGAAGAAAAAGAAAGCAACTTTAATAATTTGAAGTATTCACCCTTTTCTCTCAGCCCCTTGGGAAAAAAGAAAAAAAATGGGGAACATGAAAGATGGAAGCTAAATATAGTATAACAATAATTCAGAAGAAACTAAGCACTGCTTAGATAGACAGAACTAACACACAAAACCTCCATTTATTAATGTTATTAAAGGTTCCTTTTATTCCCCTTAGGGAATAAGCAAAAGCAGTTTTATATCAAGATATTCTTCCTTCTCTCCCCATACTCGTAAAAGAAAGCATGTTTGGAAAGAGGTGAGTTACATCAAGCATACTGCCACCTCAGTGAGCAGACTGAAGTCAGAGATGTCACCTACTAGGTTCTTTCATCAACTTTTCCACTCCCTTCCTTTTACAGCTAATTTTAATTCTTCAGTTGCAGTTAGTATGTGGACACCTTATACTGGTTTCACCAGAGCTCACTGTGTGTAAATAAGGTGTCTCACTTAAGTTAATTGTCTAGACTGTACATAATCAAGAGACATCAGGCATTTTCTTCAGGGCAGGCTAAGTCAACATCTAGAACTACATACTCGTTGATTACACTGCCTAGATATCTAGGCTTCACACTAAAAACACCAAGACAAAAGAGATTAACATACCCACCTACTTTCAAAGCATAAGCAATCAAACCATAGGCAAGACTAAATTATTAGCAACCATATTTCAAGCCAGAAAGTCCAGCTAAAAACTGCAGATATACTCAGAACTATAAAAAAAAAAAAAAGCAGCCCTCTTTAATCGAGGCAACTTGAGAAGAAAAGAAAACCAGCCCCTTAATTTTCCACAAGCTTCCACAGGAGATGGCCATTTTAAAAAAACAGCTGTTCCTGAACATTAACCTAGTCACAAACAATTCATTTTCCCCACCTTTTAGGTTAACAAACCTTTACTTCTGCTCATCAAGTCAGTCCCCTCTAGTCTTCTTAAAATAAAGGAAAGAAATACCAATAATAGCTAAGAAATCTCCTAGTCACTGTAGCAACAACAAATACAACAATTTCCAGGAACCTTGTCTGAGCAAAGGCCTGTTAAAACCAGGAGAACAGCACAGGTGTGCCAGAAGCAGAGCTAATGAGCAGCGCATGTTTTCAGTTAAAACCCTTAATTTAAAGCCTCTTCTGAGCCAGAAAAATCTTGGGAAAGGTAACAGGCAATCAGTGACCCTGTCAGCCTAAGAAATAAGATTTAAATTCAGTTTTATTGTCTGTATACTGCAAGGGCACTATTTAATGGGGGGGCTTTATTTTTTAATGGAGAAAAAGTGATGCTTTTATATTCACATCATCTAGAAAGGTTTTCTGAGAGTAACAACAGAATGAAGAAAGGCTTTTAATTGTGTGTAGAGTCACACTGCTTTAGTGTATATTATATCTTATTAACTTGCTTTACCTAGGGGCTGAGAACAGCATTAGGGTAACAGTTAGAGATTGAATAAAGTTTATCTTGTATGTACCTGTTAATTGTCCCATCTTGGACTTAACCCATGCCATTAAGTTCCATGCTAAAGTGATTACAAGCTTATTCAGGTGATCAGAAGAGATTTGGTCTTGTTCCACTGGTGCACAGACAGCTAGAGGTCCAGCAGCTTTCTGCCCTTCAGCTTCTCGCTTTGAGCTCTCATGCTGCAGCTTCTGATAATGAGGGGAAAGCATGTTGACAATCCACTGCGACAGAGAACCTGGAACAGTCATTAACATGCTTTCAGTGTCTTCTTCTGATTTGTCCTTTTAGAGATGGGGAGGAAAGGATGGAGCACACACTGATGAAGAAACAGGAAAACATGGAGACAGGACAGAAAACCAGGGACAAATAAAATGTGAGAGCACTCCCAAAGCAGGACTAAGCATCCACATACAAGATATCTGTCACCTTATTTAAAGTATCTCTGCCCTTTCTCAGGGGTTTTGATGTGATAAATTTAAGCCTTTTCCTAAAGACAGGAGAACTGTTTTGACAAAGAAACAGGAAATTTTAAGAAGAACTCCACATGATGGAAGGAACATTTTACGTCTGGAAACATCTCTATACCTACCTACTCCTATCTTCCCTCGCTACTGCCAAGTGGAAAGAACTGCAACGAGTGTATTGCAACAAGAAGAGTCTCATGGGTGCACAGGAAACTTACACCTAATTTGAAGAGGGGCCTCCAGGAAAACTCTGCTCCCAGGCCCTTGGTGGGGCTTGCCTGGCATGGCATCTCCTGGTCTGCAGGTGTTTGCTGCCTCCCGCTGCCTAGACTTTGGGATGGTGTTCCCGTTTATGGAAGGTTGGCTGATTTCAAGGAAATGCGGGGACAAATGTAGCATTAGGGGCAAAGAGGACCACAAATTACAGGGCTTAATGCCCTATTTGTTAATGCTTGTGTGCTCAGATATTGAATATGATGGTTGAAGACGTCCAATTACTACATGAATGAGTTTCTGGAACTTGGATTCTGCTAGAATGGAGTCTACAAAAGCAGGGATCACAGACCTTGGTTGCTTGACACTCAGGAGATCCCATGATAAGTTATGGTGCTTCCCTGATTGTGTTAAATTTATTAGAAACTAGAAAAAACATGGTGCTCTAAGTAGGCAGAGATGTTGGCAGAGTTGCACTTTGTTTCATCAGAATTCTCCCTCCTTCCCTGTTTTAAGAGAGCACTTAAAAGATACCAAAATCAGTTGCATTTCTGAGTCAGAGAAATGCAAGTGACAAGCTGACAATAAGATTATGTCTCACAAATATCTACACAGTTTTGAAAAATCTAGTAGATTTTAAAGTTTTGGGTATAGCAAGCATTGCATTTTCATCAATAGCTGTTCTGTTGATAAATAAGCAGTTGTTCCTTGATTGCTATCTAAATTATTTTTGTCTTTTGCTAATATATTTATTAGAAATGGACTTTGGAGAATCCCAAGAAGTTTGTTTTGGTCCATAGAAGTAGACTAGTTTTGTAAAATAGGGCAGAGAGGAATCTGTTGAAAATGTGGCAAATTCTTTAGCTATCTTTAATTTTTACATAAACACGTTTTTAGAAAGATGGATTGCTTTTTATGGAATAGCTTTAAAATATATTAAACACCATAAATCTTTGTCAGTAAAGATCATATTCAGAAGAGAGAGATTCTAAATGAATAAATTCTATTAATGTGGAGAATTTTAAGACAGTTATCACAAAAAGTGCTTTAGAAGTTGCTGCAGATGAAATGTTTCTGATCAACTTTTCTCCTAACTCCTGTACCACACATCCAAACCTCATTCAAACCCATTTACTAGAAATTGAAAGGCTTGGTTTATCAGAAACGAAGGATTTTCAGATATTAAACTTCCCTGTTTTTTCTGATGTGTTTTTATTTGTTTACTAATGGCTAATTCTTGGTTTATACATTTTTAATTGAAAACATTTAAAGCAACATTGTTGATTAGCTGTGAGAGGATGAATTGCTCTATTTCTCTTAATTAATTTTTAACTAATATGTTGTGCAAATCTATGTATTTCAGAATAAGTTTTTCTCTCCCCTAAGTTTATCTTCGCTATTATCTTATATTTAGGGTGTGATTTTAACATGGGCTTTGTATCCAAAATAAATCTGTTTTTTCTGCTAAAAGTCCACAGGCTTTATATTAACCTGAAAGTGCAGGGCATCGGGACTTATTTGCACTTGTCCTTCCATGACTTAGTGCTAGCTGCAGTAACTGTGATCTGAGGGTCAAGGCACAATGGCCTAATCTTTTTCAGCTTCACTCTGGATATCATAAATGGTTAAGATCTAAGAAACTCTGTGATTCACTGTGTAACAAACAGTAGTCTGTTCTGTGAATGGGGACAGGAGAAGGCCACAACGTAGCTCTCAAACTTTAGCTGGGAACTAATGAACAGGAACCAGACCTTGGTACAAAAAAATATAAAAGTACACCCAGATTGGTACCACCAACTATGAACTCAAAAAAAAAAGATGCTGGAAGGCTGATGTTTTGCTGTATCAGGTCCATGTTTCTGCTTGAGGAAGGCAGACGCTGTAGAACTTCGGACCCAAAAAGACTTAGCATTACACCAGAGAAAACAGGTAGATTCTAGAAAACTTTTGATATATCATAGAATCATAGAATCACAGAATGGTTAGGGTTGGAAGGGACCTTAAAGATCATCTAGTTCCACCCCCCCTGCCATGGGCAGGGACACCTTGCACTAGGTCAGGTTGCTCAAAGCCACATCCAGTCTGGCCTTGAACACTTCCAGGGATGGGGCATCCACAACATCTCTGGGCAACCTGTTCCAGCTGATATGAGGCCTCTGAACTTAAACAAGTATTACAATTATCGTAACCAGACTAATGATAATAAATTTGACTTATTTTTATTTAGGATGTTAAAATAAGTTAGAGAAACAGTAAATCCTTAGCTGTACATATACAACATGTTTTCTTTTGCACATGTTGTGGTTTAGCCCCGGTAAGTAACCAAGTACCTCACAGCAGCTTGCTCACTTCCCCCTGTCCCCATCCTGTAGGATGGGGGAGAGATAAGAAGAAAAAGATAAGAGAACCTGTGGGTTGAGCTAAGAACAGTTTAGTAATTGAAAGTATGTTGGGGTTTTTTTAAAGATACTACTACTACTACTACTACTACTATGTGATATATAAAAGAAAAGGGAAGGAAAACAAAATGATACAACTGCTCACCATCATCTGACTGATACTCAACCAGTCCCTGAGCAGCTAATCACTTCCTGGCCAAGTCCCACAGCTCATATACCAAGCATGATATTTCATAGCATAAGGTGTCACTTTGATCACTTTGGGTCAGCTGTTTGGGCTGTGTCCCCTCCCAGCTTCTTGTAGAGGAGAAGCTGGGAACACAGGTACTGTATGGACAACTAAATAAGTCCTTGACTTGATATAAATATTCCTTAGCAATAACTAAAAGGCATAGTCTGTTATCAATATTCTCAGCATAAATACAAACCATAGCCTCATACTAACTACTCTGAGGAAAATAAACTCTATCTCAACTAAAACCAGCACAGCCTTTAAGAAGATTTCTGTGTATAACACGTAACAGCTTGAGCTGGCCTACATCCATGCTGCTGCTGAAAGATTCACTACCTTCCCCTTAAAAAAATAAATATTCATACTACTACTACTAATAGTATTTCCAGTCAGACTGGGTCTATGACTGAGCAGCTATACTCACTATTGCTAGAGAAAAGGAGAGAGATGAAGATCAGGGAGAGTAAATGCAAGACCATTATTTGCAAGGCAGAAAAAGTTTGGTATGAGTTTAGGCCAACATCTGAAATCTCAATGTGGCTCAGAGTGGTTTTCTATAAACAGCATATTTTAATGAAAATTCATAAAAAGTCAAGACATATTTCCAGAAGATAAAATTAAAGCACTTAGCCACAGCTGAATAGTTAGTTAGAGGGTGGGTTTAGTAGAAAATTTTTCTGTTGGTATTTCATCCTCACTTCTAATTTCTGGTCCATTTACCACAGCCACATAGTAAAGATCTCATAAAACACAGAAACACAATACAGAAGTCCAAGTTAAACACTTTGCCTAGTCCTTCATTAAAGCAAAAGTCTTTATTCCAAAATATTTTAGGGCACCCTTTAATTAACCAAATACTGCATAGTAAATAGAAAGTCCTCTGAGAGTCTAATACCAAATATGGCATAGGTTTTATACACAAAATAAACACTATTTTCAATAATCAGAATTCAGTGGGTAAACCATAGCGAAACATAAATCCTTCACTTACAAACAGTACTGCCTCAAAAATAAAGGAAATTGAGAAAAAAGGTTTTAATTTAATGTCTATATTAAAAATGTTAGTTAAATATTTCTTGTGTTCTTCAAATAATCCACACAGAAGTAAAGCTAATGGGTACTAAAGTTATTCTCATATAATAGGGAGTGATACTTTGGGATCAGAACTTCAGGCAGTTATCATTTTTCACTCTTTCTGCATACTGAAAATCAGAGTGAGTTTGTTCTCCCAGTCCCAGTGCTGCACAAGATTCTACTTGCATGGAAATTAAACCACCCGTTGACATGCACATGTGGATTTACTTCTCAAAGAAACGATGGCAAACAAGCAGAGAAGAAACAGCGGAAGCCTGGTGTTGTCCTCTGCTTTACCCTGACATAAGTCCAGCATATTCCCGGGAAACATATCTGAGTCTGGTCATTTGGAAGAATTCTCTCTATCTTTAGTTTAGGCAGAGCTTTAAAGCCAGCTTTTTCTACTTGATTTCCCTAACTCAGGGCTTTGGGAAGGAAGCAGCATGAATATTTCTAAGTTCTGGAAACCCAGGCCAGCTGTAGAGTAGGAGTGTGGAGGTGTGCTAGAGATGTACAGAAGCACACAGTATTTTGCAGAGAACTTATGAAGTGCTGCCATGGGCTTCTGTAACACACACGGACTGATTTTGCAATTAATTTATAATGTGAGTAGGCCTGATTTGTACTGTGTTTTAAATAAGTTTCACCATATCTCAAATATGAACTTACCGGTTTTGAGCTCAGGTTAGAGCAGCTGGTAGTTAGGAGTATTAAAAGCTTTCTTAGGGGCAAGAAATAGCATTTGAACACAGGAAAATATATTAGAAATGTTTCCCACATCCTTCAGCAAACAAATAACACCCAAGCCACTGCTGCTGTGCTACAAAAAGAGTAAATGTTATTTACTCGCATACTAGATTCCAGCAAACCAGATGTGGTTGTTTCAGTCTTTATACCTGTGTTATTGGCCAAGTTCACACAGTGATTTGGAAATCTTTAGGAGAAAATACCACATGAAGAGCAACATTATTACTACCATTATGCTTTGCTTGGGAGGTTTGGGCTCTTTTTTTATTGTTATTTGATTACTAAAAACCACTGTTGCTTGTATACCAAGCACTGAAAAGACACCAAACAATGTGTTTCCTATCTGTTATTTATTATTACTGACCAAAGAAACAGATGTCAGCTTTTCAAGAAAATAATTAAATGCCTAAAATAACAGTGTGACTAATATTTACTCAAAAGAGCCAGTAAGAACATGAAACTTCTGAGTTATCTTCTTTTAAATACAGAACAGAATTAAGCTTTTGTACTGCAGACAAAAGTTCTTTTATTACCTGACCACGTAAGTGTCCAGCCTTCTACATTATATTGTAATTATCATTCTGGGATGCAAGTGACATACAGTATTGCAAACTCCAGTGTTTCTACTATTGACAATGTTAACACAGAATAATAAAGGTGTCTTTCATAATAAAGGTAATTGTAAAATGCTTGCAAGCAGCTAATAATTTAGAAAAAGTTATTCAATAAGTGTATGAAAAATGCATGGGATAGGCTATGCCAAGAAAAATCAATTGCTGAATTGCAAAAAAAAAAAAGGAAGAATGATAGACAATAGATAGTTAGATTCAAACTCATATCAGTGCAGATGCACTAATTCAATTTAAGAAAATTCATATGTTTGAGATATTGAGAAATGGATATTTCACTGAGATGGGAATGTTTTACTTCCAACACAATATTTTCCAATATGTGTCCAAAACAGTCCTTACAAGAGTTTGGTTATTTTGGTCCTAAGCATGTTAACAGTGGAATCCGGGTAAAATAACTTCACATATAAAATCACAGTGGTTTTTTGGTTTTGTTTGTTTGTTTGTTTTGATTTTTTATTTATTTATTTAATCTACTTGCTGACATCAGTAGCAAAACAAATGAAATTTCTCTAGGCCTACATATAGGTAGCAGATGAGGTTTTACACCTTTTTAAGTGCAGAAGTTAAATTATTAAAATCACTCAATTTAGCATATAACTAAAATTCTTCAAGCTGAACCCAGTTCAACAAAGCAGTTTAGTATATGATAAAATTGATATTCAGCAGAACATGTAAATACACATTAATTACCAAAGACCTAAATAAATTGAGCATAAACTTCTAAGCATATGTCTGAGCACTGCCTTTGAAAAGATATTTAGATAACAAAGTATGAATATAAACACCTTCTGAGATTGTCAGAAATACCTAATTTGGAGAATTAATTTCCAATTAAATTCCAGCAGTAATTTGCACCTGAGTCATAACGAAATTAATTACTAGACATTTTGCACTTTACAAAGCTAAGCCAAAGGATCAAAATTTAGACCCTTGACCTTCATTTTTGGTACCGGTGAAAGTAAAATAGGTCACCATTACACTAAATGCTCAGCTATTTACAGGGAGAATAAAGAATGGTATGCTGCGTATAACGAATGCATTGTTGTTATGCTATGGACCTTATACACTGAGGAGGAAATGTGTATGGTTTGACTGTACGTGATGGTATTCTTCCTAAAGTTTGTGTAGAAGGGAGTTGTGCAGCTCAAATTTTTATTCTACAAACTCAGCAATATCCAGAAAGTCAAAAGTTAAATCATCCCTGGGTGAAAGTTTAAGAAAAGAGCAGGGATAGTAAACTAGTAAATGACAGCTTTGCTATGTTTAAATACCCTCCATTAATACAATATAAAGCCCACATAATTTAGGTAGGCTTTCCTTAAGAAAACACAAAGTGCTCCTTCGATCGTGCCATGTCCAAAACTTTCTATGTTCAAGATGCTCAAAGCAGCACAGTATATAGCAGTCATGTGAACATTGTAGGAATCTAGAAGTTATTTTAAAGAATATGGCTGGTCAAAACATCTTCTAAGAACCAAATATTTAAAAATTGTAAGAAGTAATAATTATCTTAGCAAAATTTGTTGAAAAAAATAGTATTGTTTTCATCAAGAAAATAGAGAAGAGGGAAAGGAAATAAAACAAATCAATACCCAATTAAAAAATAGTCATTACATGTGTATTACTATAGCATGTGTCAAAGGAAGATGATTAATCCTTACAGTAAATCACTATTACAGTAAATAAATGTATTTGCTTTTTACATCATATCTGTGTCTTTTCTTCTTAGTTATTTACTTTTCTGAATATTGAGGTACATCAAGTTGTAGAATGGATAAAATTTGTCCCAACCACATATATTCATGCCTCATATATTTCAATATTACCTTGAAGAAACATATTTCAAGAAAAAGACTTCTTGAAAAAGAAAGAATGTAACAATATTTAAAAGTGAAAAAGAGTAAACAGGAGCAACAGAAAAAGACAGTATTTCAAAAAGTAAATACCTGATAACAGATTAAGAATACAGAAACCTGAATGAAAAGGAGACATAGATATCCATTCAAAATAGTAGGGATTATTAGAAAAAAAAAACAGTGATGGTCCAAAAATGAAAGATTTCAGGGATATAAACAGAAAAGACTTGGAATCAAAGAAGAAAAAAAAAATCAAACACACAAAAGAGCACACAAAAAATCTAAACCCCAAAAGCCCAAAACAAAAGAATGGAGGAGATGAAACTGCTGAATATTTGATAAAGTGAATGACTGTCTAATAGGAAAATGAAAGTAAATCTCAAATGAACCTGGGAACAGTTTGTCATCCTACTTACCATTTTGTTCAAAACCGTTTAGTTTAAACTTGTATCCCTTCTCAGAAGCCCAGCTAAAAATCTGTTTCATGGAAGTGAAGTAAATCTTCATTATTTCCTACAGAAATAACAGAATACACCTACAATGATTCTGTGTGAAGTACAGTCTCTTTTTGACATGTTCCATTTTTTAAAAAAACACTTAATAATGCAAGCAGGTTTCAATGGAAGCTCAGCAATCCATTAATACACAAAGACTACAAGCATAAATTAAAGAAGATACACCAACAAAATCAGAATTCAACTGTTTTGCACATCTTTGTGTTGCTCCTCTGCCTGTGCTGTTGTTCAAGAAGAAAAGATGATGCTTGCATTACGATTTAGGATTATTTGCGTCATAGCATGATGTGTCTCTTACAAGAATTATGCACAAAAATGACAATGTAAAAGGATTGAGAAAATATTGTTTTATTCCTATTATGCCCAGCAAGAACATCTAGGTTGTTATGTCAGGAAACAGAAGTTATTTGAGCTTATATTGAATATGCATGAAGGTATGGATTACCAGTTACCTACAACATGTGAAAATGAAGACATCAAACTTCAGTGAATTTCAGGGGAATTAGACACCTGTCATAAGTTCTTTTAAAAGTTTCAGTCTGAGTATCAAACTCTATTTAACTGTTACAAATAGATAAGCATGTGAGGTACCCCTAAGGATGAACATAGGAATTGGTTAAAATAACAGTTGGTTTTGGTTTTTTTTTTAATTTCAATATAATATTTTTTGTTTTCAATTCAAATATCTCTTGTTCTTTTTCCTCCTTTTTTTTTTTGTTTTTGTTTTTGTTTTTGTTTTCGTTTTCATGTGTTTAGGCTTCCAAGCTCAAAGAATCATTGACAAATCCTTCTGACTGTGACTGAGACACTTTTACAGATGGTCACATTCCACTAAGCACTGAATGCACACATAATAAATGGCTATTTCCATATTAGGTAGCTTGACATTCAACATCTACTGAAATTCTACTTGCAGTAAAATATTTAGAAATTAACTTCGACTAGATAGTTCAAACAGCGAAGTTACCTAACATATTGCATTTTTCTTTTAATTACTGCTCTTGTTTTCACATTATTTCCTCCACTTAGGAAGGTACACATCCATTGGCTATTAACTGCTCTGATGTTTCCTCTGACACAGTTTTTTGGTTTTTGTTTGTTTGTTTGTTTATATTCACCTACAATGTTTTGTTTGGATTTAATAATGGACCTGTTTTATAGTCAGATACAGAGTTTAAATGGCATGCTTATGTTTGGATTAGTACATTTTTCAAAATCTCTGTGATTGGAATTATCAAAGATAACAATTTCTCTCTGTAGACCTTTACTTTGGAAAAGAATCCATATTTTGCAATCACCTGGTGAATCATTGTAGCTTCTCTGGAAAGTGTCTACACAGATCAGCTTACATTTCTAGGGCCTCACTTTTATTCAGGCTCTACAGCATTTCCTTAAAGTATCTTTTTCAAAGCATTTCTTCTTCCTTTAAGACCACTTGCAGTAATACTCATTGAAAATAAGCTCAACTAAGCAACATTAGCCTAAACAAATAGGCTAAAATGCAAAACAGATTATCGTCTTTCTTTTTTGCTTATTTTACAATATTCATCCAGTAGTGGAAGTGAGAGTGTCTATAAGAATGTATGTGTAGTCACAGAAATTATTAGCAGGAGCTTAATTAGCGCACCAATATTAAAGTTGATTTATTTTGCATAGGTCTCAAAAGGAAAGCATCCTAACAGAATAAATCAGTTCCCTGAAAGTTCCTCTACTGTGAAAACAGTGTTGTGTATCTAAAAATAGGTTATTAGTTAACAAAAGCACTTTTTAACAGTACAGACATGGATGAGGACTCACTAAGAGTTGTTTAATTTGCTAGTCTATACCAAACTTCACATTTTCCTAACTTTGCTGCTAGCAGAATTTGAACTTGTCCATGTTTGATCTTCATCAGCTATACAATAACATCTGTGAAGGTGTACCTTACCTGAAGAATTATTTTTTTATAATAAATTCAACTTCTTTTGAACAAAACATGTAATACATAAATGGAACAATGGTAAATATGAAGTATTTTTGGTTTGTTTTTAATTAAAAAAAAAGTGCTTTCTGATATAAATTTGAGACTTAAGGCATAGCTTTACAGACCAGGTGTTCTAAGCAGCAGACATCATAGGGATTTTGTCATCCAATGTTCCCCAGCTTGGGATGCTAAACAAAAATATTGATGTGGGCTAGGCAATCAGCAATGTCAACTTCATTAAAGTTGGTCTGAATATTTATGAATTCTATAGATTGTTTAATTACATCTCTTGCTAGTACTCATGCAGGTACCTCACTAGGCACAGTGAAGCTGCTAACAGGACATACTCCAACCGTGTACTGTCTGGGTTTGCTTTCAGAAGATGTCATTAAAGGATTTTTGTGGTTGTATATTTTTTTTAATAGGAAGGAAAGTGATTTTCAAAGTTTGAAAAAAAAAGTACTAGTGACTACTACTGTTCTAAACTTTACCCACAGGAGGATGCAGGATCTCTACTAAGTTGGGGCGGTGAAGCAAGAACTTTCTCAGTAAGTGACAGAAGGATTTGATCAGATTGACAGAAAAATATTTCCATGCAGGACTGAAAGAGACATAAAAAGAATAAAAAGCCACAAAAAAAATAACAAAAAGAAGGAAAAAATCCAAACCAAACCACACCAAACTAGCTAAGCCTCAGAAACTCTGCTGTATCTGTCTAAGCTGTATCTGTATATTCCTAGACCTTTATACAAAATCAGTAAAAGAGAAAACCTAATCTAAAGGCTATGAATAAACAAGTTTATTAGGTTGTAAAAGTGCAACAACAGATAAGAAATCTCTCTTGCAATACAGAGTGAATGAAAATGGAAAACAAAAATGCAAGCCAGGTAGTAATGGAAAAAGTCTTCATAAAAATAATTAGAGCATGAAGAATCTGAGTTTCTTGTAAAAAATGTATGCATTTGATTTCTAACAATTGATTTCTAAGTTGTACTCTTAAATTAAAAGAAATTTTGGAAGGAATTTCAATACCCATTTGATAGCTACCTGTTTGAAAATAAGGAGGAGTATTTTGTAAAACCAACATAAAAAGATTTGCAAAAAGTATATATATATAAAAATGAATGATGCTATACTTTTCTACTTTAATGGAATATTTTTGGAAAAGGGTCTCCAAACTTTCATGTGGCTTGTAGTTATTTATTTAGAATGGTTTATTAAGAAATTCCTTTGGAATATACTTCTGCTTATGAAAAGTAGTTCCCTACCAGTCCCACAAATTATTTGAGTGTTTCAAACTCTATTTACTTATGAACTTTATGTTAGAACACACAATGATATATCATAGTGCCAGGAACACTGATGGGTTTCCCAGTTCAGGAGAAAATAGAATATATTTTAGGATGCTTAATTTTTTTTGAATTTTTAATTCCAGGAACAAACAAACAAAAAACCCCCAAAAAACCAACAATATCGTAATTTTTTGTAAAAGAAGAGTAAGATTAATTACTTACATGAGTACTAAAGTCTTATTTTGACTTGAGTATTGTTTTAAAAGAAAAATAAAAACAAACAAAAAAACCCCCAACCAAACAAACAAAAAAAATGCACAGAAAGCTGGATTTTTATTTTCCTAAAATATATATAAACCTTTCTTAAGCTTCACTCATATGATTCTGCAACCATTAAACTACAGCAGAAATAAATATGAGTTAAATTAAATTTATTTAATTAATAAGGATTAAATACTTGACTGAACTTGAAGAAAGATATTTAAAGATCTCTTTTTTTTTTTTTTAAAAAAAACTTTACTTTTAAGATTCAAATCAATCCCCCCCCCAGTTTATTTTTGAGTGACTGTACAGGGAGAACTTCTTTATTTTCAGAAGTGAAGGAAATATTTTCATGAATTCATTATTTGAATAAAATATTCTTGTTAACACATAGCTGTAACATTTTTGTTTTCATTTTGACACATTTCACTATTGAAATGCTAAACTACACTTATGTGCACAAAATTTTTTATGAGTTTCCATATTTATGTTGAATTTTTTTTTTCAATCCAAAAGTGCAGTCTTCTAAAACACAGTTTAGCAATGTAACTAAAAAAGACAACAGCCAAAAAGAAATTAACACCTGAACAAATTCTTCCAGATCACAGAAGACAATTAGTGAATCTAATGAAGCTTCAAAATAATAATTGGTAAACATTTGCTTTATACTAGACACTCCTTTACGTAGCAAAGCATCAAATCCTTAGAACCACTTAAAACTGAATTCAAATCTTAGTAACTCCTTGGTAGGCACAACTTCTAATATTTCTGCTCCTGTCAGGACATGCACAGAGTTTATGTCTTAGTCCAATCTGTCAGTGGGGGCAGTTTACAGAGAGATGACAGACTTCACACCAAAGCAGCTGAACAGCACATCTAGTTTGGGTATAGTCACCTCCTGTCAAAATTGTTAACTTAAAAAATGGGTAGGTTCAGGAGAAAAAAAAAAGCAGAGGTCCTTAAATAATTTTCAGTACTTTGATAAAATTCATCTTGCAAATGAGTAATTTTTATCTCATTATAGAACAAGATTTACTAAAATGCCTTGCACTCTTTTTTAATAAAGAAAAACTTCTGAAATAGGCTAAAAAATAACAATAGTTGGTAAATATATGGTAAATGCCATAAAATGAACGTAGGAGAAATATAATATATACCTTGCAAAGATATCTCTTGAAATGTTGAGAAAAATCTTTGGATTGCGGAAAGTTTAGGAAGTGCAGGTTTAGAAATATGAAGATATAAAATGTGTTTAAAACTACAAAAGGATGTTGTTTGAAGTTTAAAAGGTGTTTGTGTTTTTGGTCTGTTCTTTAGCAATTCCTACATTCTGAGAAGCCATGCAAAACCTTGTCCTGTTTTCAAAAAATACTTCTTTTATGATTAAATAATCTATTGACCCAAATGTATAAGAATAAACATAAGACAATTTCTTATAGTGATTTTAATTTATCGATTGACCATCTTTATCTGCCAGTGTTCACTGTGAACTGTTGATTGAATTTCATTTATGCCAAGTGAAAGGAACAGATTGTTCTTGGTGCCATCTCAAAGTATGTTGAGGAAATGAAGTTTATCAGAAATAGTCAGCATGGATTCAACAAGGGGAAGTCATGCTTGACCAATCTGATAACTTTTCATGATGGCATCACTAGACTGATAGATGAGGGGAAGGCAGTGGATGTGGTCTGCCTTGACTTTAGCAAAGCTTTGGACATGTTCTCTGATGGCATCCTCATAGACAAGCTTAGGAAGTGCAGACTGGATCATTAGGTGGTGAGGTGGATTGGGAACTGGTTGAAGGAAAGGTCTCAGAAAGTTATAGTCAATGGACCATAGTTTGTTGGAGGCCTGTGGCTAGTGGCATCCCCCAAGGGTCAGTGCTGGGTCCAGCCTTATTAAATATATTCATCAATGACCTGGACGAAGGGAGAGAATATACCCTCCGCAAGTTTGCTCACAATACCAAACTGGAAGGAGTGGCTGCCATGCCAGAAGGCTGTGCTGCCATCCAGCGTGACCTGGACAGGCTGGAGAGCTGGGAGGGGAGAAATCTGATGAAATTCAGTAAGGGCAAGTGTAAAGTCCTGCATCCGGGGAAGAACAACCCCATGGATCAGTACCGGTTGGGGGCTGTTCCTTTGGAGGGCAGCTCTGGGGGATAAGACGTTGGAGTCCTAGTGTCCAACAGGATGACCATGAGCCAACAGTGTGTCCTCGCAGCCAAGAAGGCCAATGACATCCTGGAATGCATTAAGAAGAGCGTGTCCAGCAGGTCAAGGGAAGTTATCCTCCCCTTCTACTTTCTGCTGGTGAGGCCTCACCTGGAGTGCTGTGTCCACTTCTGGGCTTCTCAGTTCAAGCAGGACAAGGAACTACTGGAGAGGGTCTAGTGCAGGGCCACTAAGATGATTGAGGGCCTGGAGCACTTTCCATATGAGGAAAGGCTGAGAGAGCTGGGTCTGTTCAGCGTGGAGAAGAGGAGGCTGAGGGGGGATCTTATCAGTGCTTATAAATATCTACAGGGTGGGTGTCAGGAAGATGGGGCCAGGCTCTTCTCAGTGGTGTACAGTGACAGGACTAGGTGAAGTGGCCATAAACTGTGAAACAGAAGGTTCACCCTGAACATGAGGAAATAATTCTTTACTGTGAGGGTAACAGAGCACTGGAAGGAGTTAGGAGCTAATCCTTGAGGGAGATTTTTCTCCCTACCCTGGCTACTAGATGTCCAACAGAACATTTAATCCTGATACCCAACTTGCCCGTGAGATTTCCAAATTTACCTCTGATTGCAGGCATCCAAAATGTTGTTTGTTTTGGGGTTTTTTTGGAGGGTTCTTTTTAGATTGATTACCTCTGGAGAAACAAGAGCATCTCCAGTTTGTCAGTTTTATTTGCAATGCTTTGAATGTTAAACGAGTCTAAAGATGAAAACAGTAGATATATTCTAGCAAAGTAGAGGTTAATAATTTGTTTACTAAACTGAAAGTGGAAAAATAAAGACACAGAATAAAGAAAAGCACATAAAGGATATACCTGCCATCAGCCCTTTCTTACTGTCAATTGTAGATTTCTGAGGTATTTCATGGAGAACTGTGCAGTACCCAGCTCCAAAGTGCTGCCTTTTAGAGGATATCTTTGAGGAATCTCTTGGAGATTGAACTTACTTGTAGGAAATATTGAAGGCAACTTAAAACAACTTGCTTCCTCAACTTGAGTTTTATTCCAAAGTAATGGAAAAGCCAACACCCTAACATCAACACATACAGCACCTTGCCTGAAGGACCTCTCCAAGCGTCCTTTTTTTCCACATGCAATGTTCTTCTTTTTTTAAAACTTGCATCCCAGGTTACTTGTGCAATAAAAAATTAGCTTTTTCAAGCACAGGTGCAAAGATTCATGCTTTCTGTGCAAATGTAAATGTACATGGATCCAAATTCCAATCCCTCGCCCCTCCCACCTTGCATATTTTCATCCTTGTATTAATTTATGATATTACAACACTAGAGAGTTATTCACAGTACAATCATTAATTACACATGTAATCTTTGGACCACCTTGAGTATCTCAGGGTCTACAGACAGTATGATGCTAATAGAGGCAATACATTTTTTATTAATTGTTAATAAATTGTTAATATTAGAAATTTTTGTTATCATAGTTTCCTATTTGTTTTATAACAAATAGATTGTCACCATATTTACAAACACATCCTGAAAGAAACAGTGTGGAATCTTCAGCTCCATGGTTAGTTTTCTTTAAGACTAAGTATCGTAACAAGATGTGTATTTTTGTACTAACTGGATGATGATTACTTTAAATGCTTTTTTTTAAATGAAAGCAAAAAGAGCTGCTACTCTTTAACATGCATACGTCTTAAATGTTCTGTAATGTGGCAACACAATGAAGTCATAAACAACGATACACAGTGTAGGTACATCACAAATCAGTTGAACTTTCAAAACCTTCTCTCTTTTGTTTTACATTTTGGTTCTGTGTTAAATTATACTTCCGCTGTTAGTGTTAACAACTTATTCTAATTCATCTGATGACTTTTGGTAATTCTGGGAAAATAATACTGGGATGTGGTAAGAAATACAGGAATAGAAAGTAATGTGGGAGATGGGGAAAGACACACATTCTTTTTTCCAGGATATAATTTTTCTTTTATGTATTTGCAAGCTTGCAGCATAAAGGAAATTATCAGAAACAGAAAAATACAAAAGGGCTCCTTTATGTTTTGGAGAGTACACACACTCTTTCTTAATAATAGATTTTAAAGTTGCATAGTCTCTGTAAGAAAAGTTTTCCATTATAGAAGATCCCATGTTTTAAAATCACATATGAAATTCTAATATCATTTGTGCATTGCTCATCTAAATATTATTAATTATTATTATTATTTTTGTTTGGACAATAAAATTTTATGTAATTGTTCAAGTGTGTAGACCTATACTGTTAATGTCAATGCAATACCATTCCACCTTCTGAACCGTCAATTTTTATTGTTACACTGCATTCCTCAGTGGGATACAATAAAAAGAAACTATGATATTTCCTTTCTTCTTTGAGACTTTCTTGTTGGGCAGAAAAAAGGAAGTCTATGTCCAAACTCTCAGAATTCTTTCATCCATTTCTCATTATAGTTAGCTTTCTAACTCATGCACATGCCCAGTGCACCAAATCTAAACCTGAACAGACCCGTACTGGTTGAAATAACATATATTAGAAGAGCTGCACTCCCACTTAAAGTGTATCTTAGCACATTACTGTAGAACATGAAGAGTACTCAGTCACCTCTATAAACTCATACTCCAGGGATTCATACTGACTGAAGAGTGAACACTTCTCTCAGTAGTTTCTAAATTTAGTTGCACGTGAATCAATGAAACAAAAGCATAGTGTGGCTCAAAATAATTTCTTTGCATCTCAGAGGTGATTCTCCTTGTCAAAAAAAAAAAAAAAAATCTGCAAGGAAACTCTCTGTTTGTCCACAGCATTTTTATAAACTATTGAGTGTGCACTAAATTTCACATGAAAGTAGTCAAACCTCAGTGCCTCTGGCCAACTGATTCTCGGTGAATTTTCTGGAAAATTTCCAGAGTTAGATTTAGAGATAATAGCTTAAAAGTGACTTATTTCTTTCCTTCAGAAACACCAGCAGTGAACTAGAAAACTAGTTTTTCACTATCAGAAAATGTTATAAAAGAAGTACCATGGACAGGGACAGTATTGGCCACAATTCAAATATTCAGTGCTTAATAAATAGATATATGAAAAATGTTTAT
>NW_010267349.1:0-6533 GCF_000690775.1 Eurypyga helias
TCCACAGGAGCGGCTCCCAGCGCACGGCTGGGCTTTCAGGGCACTCAGCCACAGTAACTTCAGCTCCAGCCTGGCAGATGGATCCTGAGGCAGTCGGATGTCCTCCCGCCGACGCTCGCTCCTCACCGCATCCGCATCCTTACGTTGCGGTGCTGCTGCGTCTCCCTTTTGGACAGCGAGGAGCCCTCGGCAGCTGCGGTGACCCCGCAGCAGAAGTCACAGGCTCTGCGAATCTAACCCACGTCAGAAGTGGTGTCGTTCCAGCAGTGGGTTTGTCTCGGGGATACTGTGATCTGGCATGAAACAGTGGCACCACTTCCATGATAAATATACTCATTTATATAGAATAAGAACAGGATTTCATTCTTGTTTTCTGAGAAAGATCCGTATTGCACCCGGGGGCTGATTCCGTGGGATCAGCAGGCACCCAGCGCTCTGCAAATCAAGACATTCAGGATTTTCCCAAATCCGCAGTTAGTCTGCCTCTCCCACAGTCCTTGGATAACAAAGCTTTCGTCACATCAAACTCCAGCTGAGCTGCTCTTGCATGCTGTCACGGTATCACAAGTAAGCTGCTCGGCCTCTGCAGCCTACGCAGCTTTCCAGCAGCATGGCGGAGCCTTTGTCACGTCTTTTCTTCACAGATTTCAAGATGCTTTGCAAAGATGGGGTCGGCATTGCTACGACAGTTTCGCAGGAAGTGGGACGCTCCGTTGTGGTGGCTGGCCCAGTGTCTGTTGCCAAATAGCAGTGAAACACAACCTGGGCACTCTGGTACCAGGCTTGTGGTTCTGCAGCACACGAAAGCAGGTGCTTGACTTCAGGCAAGAGCTCAAGCTGTTTGCATGGAGACGGACTGAAGTATCCGTTGAAATACTTTGCTGGACTGGGTCTTCAGCTTTCAACAGCTATTGGTTACCGCTATTTCAGGTGTTTCAGAGAGCTCGGCATATCTTTAGATGGTGGAAATATTTTTAAACCAATTCAGTTGTGGGAAAAAGTGTACTGCTCGCGGGCCTTTTAGCAGCTCACATGTTCATGCGTATGTCTGGGGTTTTGTGTTGGTTTTTTTTAGATGACACCAGTTACCCGGCAAGAAGTTCTTGGCCTTTATCGCAAGATACTCCGAATAGCCAAAAAATGGCAGTCGTCATCAGGACAGATAGAAGAAACTATTAAAGAGAAAGAGTACATTAGAAATGAAGCCAAAACGTTATTCAGAAAAAACAAAAACGTGAGTGTCCTTAAAGCTCTGAATTTCTGCATGATTCTCCTCTTGCCCTTTGCACTCTCTCAGTGACTGGAGGCTAAGGTACGAATATAAGCGTTGATTTCCCAAAACTTCATTCACCTCAAATGAGGGTATATTCAGGTTATAGTTTAAATTTCACCCCAGATAATAAGAAAAAGCAAAACATTTCAGCTCTTCATTAACTACTGTAAAGTCTAAAAGAGTTTTCACTAAAAAAAGTCAAGAAAAATTTAAATTCCACAGATACTGCCTGTGTAACTGAAGCAGCTTTTGATCTTTTAGAAAGCTGGCTGGGTGTATCATTACCCATGCAATGGCAAACAGAGCTCAGTAGCTTCTTATACGTCTTTTTTTTTTTCTTTTCAAAGCAACGATTATTGGCACTTCTTTAAAAAGAAGCACTTTTAATTTTTTTCTCAAACAGACTCCATGGTAATTAAAGGTCCTTCTGTTAATTCAAGATCACAATACTTACTTATACCCCATTTTGGTCTTGAGGTAATGCAGAATCAAAAAATGAATTTAAGTCACAATTTACACCACATTTCTGACTTCTGGATAGGATGGTAACAGAATGTAGACCATGGAGTCTCTTCCCTTTCTCCCCTAGCTAGCTTACAGAGTGGTGAGTGGGTGAGTATGGTTTTCTCATGGATGTACGTGTATTTTCTGGAGGAATTTTACAGAGAAAATAAATGTTTGGGTAAAAACCTCCTTCTGTAGCCTCAGTCATGACAGCTTCTGGGCCTTAATATCCAGTGCCATCAAGCCCAGAAGTGCTGAGTCAAGGCAAACACCAATGTTACCTTTTATGGATGTGAAAAATCCGATCATTGTATCCAAAAAAAGGCTAAAGAAACTCATGTGGCTGTGCATCATTTATGTTTGAGCTTCCAGTTGCTGACTGCTGTACTTGTACACAACATTTGTTTGCATGGTCTTAGGTAACGGATCCAAAGTTGATTAAGCAGTGCGTAGAAGAATGTGAGGCAAGAGTAGAAATGGGACTTCACTATAACATCCCCTACCCGAGACCCGTGAGTATAACTCCAGCTGAAAAGCCTTCAGCTGTACCCACTTTCGTCCCACTGGGCAGTAAAGCTGTTCACATCACTGTCATTTTTAGATAAGCTGGTCTTTAACGCTGTGCTAAAGCCGAGCCCAGTAAGCCAGATGTGTATTGAAAGGTTCCCCATCTACCTTATTTCACTGTAAATCGGCTGATTTCTCCTCAAAATAAGGAGTCAAAGGCTACAAGGAGTTGCATGGGCTCACTGCCAAGGCCTGGGAATATTTAGGCAGTCTTGACTGACCAGTGAATCATGCTGTGTAGCAGAAGACAGTAATGGAGTCAAATCTGTGAGTCTCTCCACACAGGAAAAGAGAGTGAGAGAATAAAAATACTCCATTACATCTGCCACAGATACAGGAACTCTCACAGCCTACATTACTGGTAACTGTTCTGCTCTCATAAATCAGATCTTCTAAAACACCTGCCTGTGTTGCTGTGTCTTTTCCTCTGTTCCTAGAGAAAAACATGTCCGAGATGACTGAAATGCTGGAAGTTGCAGCCATGTCTCCTACTGCACCATTCCATATAGCGTCCTCACTGCCCAGTCTCTTCTGTCTGTCGTGCTTCATGCTGCCCCCCACAGAGACTTCCTCGCTACTCCTGTTGATTAGTTTACATTTTCACAACTGTAGTTCCCTCATCAAGGTGGTCATGGTCAAAATCAAACTGTGTCTTCATCAGATGCTTGCCTAGAATATGGACACTGTTAGCACCTGTTTCACACCCAGCTTTTTCTCCAAATTAACAATGCACATCTGGCAAACAGTGCTTCCAGAAATGGGCTTAGGCTGCATGCTCTGCAGTGGCTTCAAAATCCCAAAGGATCAGTCCTCAGACAAACTGGATGATCGTTGTTTTTCAGATTCTAGAAATCTCTATTGCTGCTGTAGTCAGTGCTTTTACTACTATTTGCACCTAAACAGGCGCCTTACAGGATGACAGCCTCAGCAACGGTAACTTCTGACTGCGAATGCCCCCGTTTCTCAGTCATTTAAGGGGGATATAGCTGCCTGACTCCCACCAACAGTCTTACGAAATACAAAGACTTTGTCAGCCAAAGGAAGAGCCTGTCACCTATTGCTCCTTCTGGTTGTGGAGTCAATGGCAGTGATTGTACATTTTAATATGGTCTATGTAATCGTGACAGTGAGGCGGCAGTCTTTCAGTACCTACAGTTTCGGGTTATTTTGTGACTTGTAGGTAGGTATGACTAAAGCACACAGTGCTTTAAGACATCTACTCAGGAATTTTTAGGGTTTTCTAGGTCTTACTCTTCTGGAACATTGTCAGCAGTCTTACTTGAACAAGTATCTTATCGTTACAGGGTGATACCAAGCGACAAAACAAGGTTACTAAAGGCTAAAATGTATAGGATTTTAATAAACACAACATTTAGGGCCTGAAAGTTACACCACTAACCACTCCTCAGAGAGCACTCCTAGAGATCTAATAACCTGGTTTGAGACGGTACAGTTCCCCTCCCCAAAGTGTGAAGAAATTATTTAAAACCCAGTGAAAGCTAGTCTGTATATATGCCGCCTTTTTCTTGTAGCTTCTCGCTTTGCACGTAACTGGTGGGATTTTCTTTTCCAGATCCATCTGCCTCCTATGGGTCTTGCCCATAAACAAGGCCGTACGTTGCGACACCAGGAAAAGTTAAGGAAGATTTCTAAGCCAATCTACCTGAAATCCCACGATGAAGTTTCGTAACCCCTCATTCCAGCTGTGGTGTGTAATCACATCGTTTAAGCTGTGGACAGTACTCCAGGTGACTTGTGTTCACAACTGTGAATGAAGCTGGTTTGGTCACTTGCTCATGCACTTCCCGAGGCCAAAAAACCAATTGATACATTTCATGGGATAGGATTGGTCTAGTATTTATTACGTTTCAGTCACGGAGTCATCAATAAAAGTAACGCTTTTCAAGGAGTGAGCTGTGGTACAAAGATTCTTTTGACATGAGGAGAAATTAGAGCAGGTTTTGTTAACCTGTGGCAGGGTTCTCTGGTGGTTTGAGGTTTATGCATGCTCCATGGCGACTCAAGGCAGTGCCTTGTGTAAGGGTCGGCAGAAACCAAGGAAGTCCAGGAGAACCAAGCAGTCACGGTGCCTCCAGAGATTCCAAATGCAAGTGGGAATACAGAGCAAGCATGCAGCTGCACTCCTTCCTCTCCCGTCCCTGCTCTGCCTGTTGTCCTTGGAGAAGCGTTCCAGTTTCACGGTGTCCTTACGGAGAAGTGTTGTTTCTAAACGGACGGTGGCAAAGAGAGAGCAGAAGTGCCACCACTCCTTCTTTTTCCTTTTCGCAAACTGCAGAGTGGCCAGGAGCCTCGATGGCAGGTTTTTCCCCCCTTCCTTTGGAGAGGGTGCGATGTGAAATGCAAAGTTTGGAGCGCCATTACACAACTCGGAGAAACATTCCAGTGTTGGGTTCCTCCCGTTCTCATCTCTGGACTGACTGAAAACTCTCCCTTCGGGGTAGCACTGTGGCAGCAAGCATACGACGCTTTGGGTGTCCTCACCGTGCAGCTTCACACTGTCAGCTTTTCGACATCAGCAGCACGCCGACTCTCCCCGGCTGTGTTAGTGGTGGGCTTCAACTCGGCCACGATGGACAGAACCCCAGCTTTATTAAAAGAAAGTATCTACAGCTCTCTCTTCAGTCTCTCAAGGATGAGGGACACTTCTGTTTCACAGGTGCCTCACAAATAGAAGGGAAATGAAATTATTTTCCCCCTCACAGGCCGCCCGTTGCTTTGGCTCCTTGTGAGTCCTCTGGCTTTACGCTAGTGGAGCCTTCCGTCCTTTGTGCTACAAGTACCAGAGACCAAGCTGTGGGCAAGAGCCACACTGTACTTGCAGTCTACACAAGCACAGCCCAGAGCTGCTCTGAGGACAGAGGGTGTGAGGAACAACCTATTCCAGCCAGAAGTTAATGGTGGCAAAAAAGGAAATTTGCAAAATGCAGGTATATTATTTCCTATTAAATTGGGCAAAACCAATGAAATCTCATTTTCTGAGCTCTCCAACTCATCCTAAACTCTCTAAGCCCTAAGAGACAATGGCAAAGAAATATTCTTGTCTACCTTAACAATAAGTTACAGCCAGTCCTGTGCAGAACAGAGTGACAGCTCCTCCCCAAGAACATACTTGTAAGAGTGAAAAAAAATACCAGCGGATGAGAAAGTACAAGGAAAGAATGAGAAGAGCAAGTCAGCATGACAGGTACTGGCTGGCCCCATTTCTCACTACCCTTCATGGCTCCAGTCCACAAAGGTATCTATTCCCATGTAATTATTTCCTGGGAATGCCTCATGTGGGAAGTGACATGTAAAATGCCATTGTTCTGCCTGTCAGTGGGAGCTTTGCAAATTTACTGCTGCCAGGAAGACACAAAACAAAACTCCTCTAGCCTAGGAAAAGGGGGATGGAATCAAGACGCTAAAAAAACCCTGACCATGATTATACCCACTGCTTAACCCTTCACTGAGAGAAGTCCAAATACAGCCTTTTCTATCCTCATTCTGAACACCAGTGTAGAGTCGTGTCAACTGAGCCAACCCAGAGTATGCAGAGACAAGGATTTTGAATGGAAGCTTAGGTTCATTCATTGTCATTAAACTATCATCTGAATCTATTTAATTGTTACAATTCATGTGGCTGATGAAGGTGTTGATGCTGTGACTTATCAGGGGAATAAACAGCGGTATAAATGAGCAGTGTAAATGTACTGTCTCCACTACAGTCACAACTCTTTGCTGAGCACACACTGTAAGATGTAGATACAATCACAGAATGGTTTGGGTTAAGGTCTATTCTATGATTCTGTGATTCTATGTAGATTATTTCAAGAGAATATCCCTAAAATTCCAGAAGATTTACACCTAACTGAAATCACAATATGGGTTTATTCACACAGATTCACAGAGTGGACGGGGTTGGAAGGGACCTCCAGAGATCATCTAGTCCAACCCCCTGCCAGAGCAGCATCCCCTAGAGTAGATCACACAGGAACAGTTCCAGGCAGCTTTGGAAAGTCTGCAGGGAAGGAGACTCCACCACCTCTCTGGGCAGCCTGTTCAGGGCTCTGTCACCCTCACAGTGAAGAAGGGTTTCCTCACGGTCAGGCTGAACCTTCTGTTTTCCTGTTCATGGCCACTGCCCCTCGTCCTGTCACTGGACACCACTGAGAAGAGCCTGGCCCCATCC
>NW_010267349.1:6566-10923 GCF_000690775.1 Eurypyga helias
TGATAAGATCCCCCTCAGCCTCCTCTTCTCCAAGCTGAACAGACCCAGCTCTCCCAGCCTTTCCTCATATGGAAGGTGCTCCAGGCCCTTCATCATCGTAGTGGCCCTGCGCTGGCCCCTCTCCAGTAGCTCCTTGACCTTGTTGAGCTGAGGAGCCCAGAACTGGACACAGCACTGCAGGTGAGGCCTCACCAGCGCAGAGCGAGGGGGAGGATAACTTCCCTCAACCTGCTGGCTACGGTTTTCTTAATATAACTATGCAATTTTAAAAAGGCTCAAGTAGCCTTAAGTAACTCAAATGACTATCCACTTGCTTAACTGAAAAGCCAGTAAGTTGAACTGCAGTAACAGCATCACATTATTTGAAATGCTTTAAATGCCCATTAATTTTTTCAAAATAAGTGTTTGAGGAATTATTAACTAGTGCCTGATCCTCATTACTTTCCAGCACCAGGAGGCAAAGACTGACATCTGTCAAAGCCTTAGGGCTCTTCAGCTCAAGGAAGGATTAGAGCAGCTCCTTTGTCAGGTCTGGACAGAAAAATCCTTCTTTCACAGTTTAAGTTAAACTTAGTATAGAAAAGAGAATCTGCCTTTGGTTTTGGAGGACAAACTGGCAAACTACCATTTGAGGGAGTTTCATTAAAAACTTCCATCTGCAACTCAGCCCAGTGGGTAGGCAGGCGTCTCAACTGGTCCTCCTTGTGCTAAACTCCAAGGACCGGATAACTTCTGTCAAGTGTCCCAGTGATGGTGCACGACATCACTCCTATACATTCATTTTAATTGCAAAAATATGTTGTCCAAAAATGGCTCTGAGCTGCTGTGCGTTTGTAGTGCACTGGACTCAACCCGTCAGCATACACTCTGTCCTGTACTTCCTTAACTTTCCTGTACTCCCCTTCCAGTAAATATTGACACCTTCCAATTTATCATCCTCGTCAGGAGATGCTTTCGAATAAAAAAGTGACATTAATTTTATATTGAGAAAAAAAAATACTGAGTCAGTTGCATGAACTCTCCTGCAGACTCACCAGGAGGCGACACAGCAGCGATCTGTTAACACGGTATCTGGATAACCTTGGATATTGAAACATTTCCTCTCTGGAAGTTTTGTCCCTAACTCCATCAGTAGTAAAGTAGTAATTTATGAAGCCATGTGCTTATGAGACCAAATTTAACACCAGCATCAGCAAGCGCACAATCACCTACGACGATGGACTTGGCCCTGGCGTACGGGGTGTACCCCCTCAGTGCTGTCTGGGGTGACGCAAGGCTCATTGAGTCGCAGCAGTGACACAGTGTGTTCCAAGGGAAGTATCACAGAACTGAAAACAGGTTAAGACAGATTAGATCTTTCTACTAACACCAGTTTGGTCTTGTAATACCTTTCAGATCTGGGGAAAGTAAGGCAAGCTGAACCTCACTCTCTTGGGGCCCATCAGAAACCGCATCAGTAACATCCACCTCTTTTCCACAGACAGAAAGGTCACGATTTGGTCATACCTATACATTCATTTTCCAGAATGCTAATTACAGGAGAGACCTGCACCTTTCACTATTTTTTTCTAATCCTGTTAGGCAAAATGTTCCAGCCTACAGGAACTTATAAATGGAAGAATTCAGGGCCTTTATATTGTCTTTTACCTTTTCATTGTATAATCTTCCCTTTAACAGTCCAACAGTGTTAAAATCAACAGAGATAGCACTTTCTGTTTCTGAAATGGATTTTTGTACGGATGAGATAAGAGAAAGGTTTCCATCTCCTAGGAAAATGTACAACCCATGTCTGTCTTATGGCATCCTTAGCGGAAAATCTGTTTCTGCTATTTCTAGGAAAAGGTATCTCTTGCTCCGCAATGCCTGTATAGTGAGTTTTCCCCATCTGCTTTGAGTTATTAGCAAGGCTGTGAATCTGTGACTTGCAGTAATTACAGGTGGTTTTTGTGGTTTGTTTGATGTAATTAAGAATTGGAAATACTAAAGCTGTAAGCCCAAGAATTCTAATATTACTATTACAAGGTACTTCATTTGTCCAAAATTTATTCATAATTTTATCATGCCCAACTAACAGCTAAGTTACCTTTTTGGGGTTTTTTTAATGTACCTCAGCCAAGAAAAGTTGTGAATTCTAATGTTTAGCCACCTTACCATTCTTCAGGAATGTCTAGACAATGCTCAGGAAATAAGGTTGGGAAGTTCGTTTCAAAGAGCCACAGAAAAACATCTCTAAGACTGATACCCATCAACAGTAAATTCCATTACTTTTTCTCCAACAGTAAGGGCAGCCCAGGACACCACGTATTTCAGTAATCCCCAACTAAAGCAACTCAGCCATACCTGATCCCTGGCAAGGAGGGACACACATAGTGACCAGCAGATGCACGGCCCCTCTTTTAGAGACCTCTCTTATCTATATATTTTGGTCACATCTACAAAAGCTTGATATACCTCTTTAACTACATTCTAAGAGATGCCTTCATCTCAAATCTAAATGTTAACGCAGAAGCAGCACTTCGAAAATCAACAGAGTAACAAGGGCATTGCACCCAATGTAGTAGCAAAGCCACAATGTATTTAATAACTATCCATTAGTGTTTATTCATGAAGGGCATTAACAAGAATCTCACATGGCAGGATATCCCGCCGTATTTTCCAGCAGTTTAAAACCAATTTGTCTCCATAAATGTAATTTAGCTAGCATATACTAGTGAATCTGGCTTTTCATTTCAAATGACTGAATTCAGAGGACTATTTTGGCAAGACTGGCATTATCTGAAGAAGGATGGACAAACTTTATGCTCGCATTTCAACTTCTCTTCAATTTAGTGTTTTAAGAACGATTAAGCTATTGTTGCCCCAGGTCCCCTTCCAGCACAGACCATCTCTCTCTGCTGAGAGCAGCGACTGAACTGCTCAGTCCAGAGGGAAGGAGCTCACAGCCGGCTCCAGCCCCTTTGGCCTGCAGCTGTAAGAGGAGGTTTGTGACTGGTTTGTGATCTCTGATGCCACAGTGACCAAATTAGTGATCTGAATTGTTGGTGTGAGAACCAGAACAGTTAGATACAACCATTGGAATTACCACAATGGGTTTTTTAACTATGTACTGAATTTTGGTTAGTTTTCATGATAGGAAAAGTGGAGATTATCTGTGTTACGCATACGAAGTCTGAGAAGACCACATTCCACCTCTGTTGGAGGGACTAGATGGCAGGACACAAGCAAGCCAGGAGGTTCCTGGAATGCGTGGATGGCAGCTTCCTTCTCCAACTGACAGAGGAGCCGTATGTTTTAATAATTTGTAGCAGCATCACTTAATGATTTTAGCAGGATACTGGGAATTGATGAATTATAGCTGCATCTGTATGACTTTGTGAGGCCTCAAGCTAGTCATTAAAAAGCTGCAATTTGGGCAATGAAAAAAAAAAACCAAGATCTCAAATTAGTGGATGTTGATGCAGGGTTTCTTTTTTTTAAATGTTTGCCTTGATCTTTGTGCTTCTCTTGTACCATGCACACAATAAATCTAATGATTCATCTTTAGTACCTTCTTGGCATGCTGTGGGCATTAGTTAATGACTGCACAGCTCTTTGAAGATGTTCAGGCTTATTTTATTTTTAATTAATGTTTCCGAGCTATTTTGAGCTTCTCTGATGAAAGGGCTTAAAGCAAGTACAAAATTTCAGGTGGTTACTAGTCCAACATGCAAGAGGGCAAGAAGAGGAAGTAAAATGAGACTATGGGAGAAAGGAAACAGCTCCATTTATCAGGCAGCTGGGCTATGTAGGTAAACAATACTGAAAAAAAGTTTAAAAATTATGAGACAAGCATACTGCTCTGAGAAGTGGCCGGCACTGGGAGCACTCTAGGTTTTCTGCAGACATTCTGAGGCCCATCTCCAAGGAGTGTCAGATACTACAGTTTTATACTACAGCTCTGGCAGTTCATTCCGTCTGATGACTGGTTTTACATGCTGACAACAGACTATTCTTATCTCCTCCCTCCTTGCCCTACATACTCCTGGGACACAGAAGTGGTAGGCAAATCCACAGAGTCCTATTTGCAAGAGTTGTGGATTAGATTCTCATTAAAGTCAGCAGCAAAACTCTTTGGGCCCAATTTTATTTAAAAACAAACAAAAGTCAGCTAGGTGGTAATAGGATTTCACAAGATTTGTAATGATGTGGGTAATGCAGTTTTATGGGAGTTCAGTTCATTCCAATCTACTGCAAGATGAAGTCCAGGCCTTTGAAATAAGTTTCTGTTTGTAGTGTTCTATTTTCACTGACTCTTTCTCAGTGGATAATAATGGCTAAAAACCAAAGGAAATTGGGAGCTGCTTTGAAGTCAGCAGGA